>NC_057799.1:464668643-464968643 GCF_018294505.1 Triticum aestivum | reverse complement strand
TGCACCATGTTTTCCATACCGGTACCATGCTCGTCGGTGCGACGACGATCCACCTCGGCTCGGTCACGTTGGGCAGACTCACCATGAAATGTCCACACCGTATAATCGGGCGTAAAACCACTCTTCTGCAGGTGTTTGCCCATTTCAGCCTCTGTCCTCTTTTCCCAATTGCCGCACCGTAAACAGGGGCACCAGGTTTTCCTCTGGCCATTTGCAAATGCGGCTCGCACAAACCCCTTGGTTTTTGTGAACCATTCAGTGCTCCATTTGTTCTGACCAGTGTGACCGGTGTACATCCACGCACGATCACTCATCTTGACTTTCAGAGCTACTAGACACACAACAAATATATATATATATATATAATTCACCATGTATGTATTCATCAGTTGATCTACTTTGTCAATTTTATTACGTCCATGCAACCTACACTCTAATAGGTAATGATAGGTCCTAATCCCACCCGAGTATGTTTAGATTGGGTTCATTTTCCCATGCTATGCCCCGGATCCTACGCAAAATTTCGGCAGCACCTCCCCGCTGTTCTCCTGATACACGTCTCTGCAATAAACAGAGAGGATGTGTACCCGGAGAACAACAGGGGAGGCACTGACGAAATTTATGCGTCGGATCCGGAGCAAAGCATATGGGAAAACGAACCCAATCTAAACATACTCGGGCTGTCCATGGATAGCGTTGGACAATTCGAAAGAATCAAGGTTATAAATATGCAAATGCATGCATATTTATAACTATGACGCTTTCGAACGGGAGACACATATTGGTTACGCATACTGATAATTCAAGACACATATATATCTAGCTATCAAGTTTCATCGGAATAGATCAAATAATTAATGGGGGAGGAGGACATGTCATTTGTGCTCACCCACGAACGAAGGGGCAGAGCTCGTCAAACGCACGGCCAGGTCGTCGAACACCAAACCTCGCAGCGATGAAACAACTGCACATTTAAAACTACCCGATCAACACAATTATATATGATGTTTTTCATAACAAAATCGAAAGATATATGACCTAACTAATAATTCACAAATATATGACCCCGTCGGCTTCTGGAAGGCCAAAGAACACCTTTTCGGGACGTGTCGGGGGTCGGGGTGTCGTGTCGGTCTCGGGGTGCCGTGTCGGGGTCGGGGTTGGGGTCTCGGGGTCGGGGTGTCGGGTCGGGGTGCCGGGTCGGGGTCGGTGTGCCTTGTCGGTGTCGGGGTCGGGGTGTCGGGTCAGGCTCGGGGTCGGGGTGTCGGGGTCGGGGTCCGGGTCGGGGTATCGTGCTCGGGGTCTCGGGGTCGGGGTGCCGTGTCGGTGTCGGGGTCGGGGTGTCGGGTCAGGCTCGGGGTCGGGGTCTCGGGGTCGGGGTGTCGGGTCGGGGTGCCGGGTCGGGGTGCCGGGTCGGGGTGCCGTCTCGGGGTCGGGGTGCCGGGTCGGGGTCGGGGTGTCGGGGTGTCGGGTCAGGCTCGGGGTCGGGGTGTCGGGGTCGGGGTCGGGATGTCGGGGTCGGGGTCGGGGTCGGGGTGCCGTGTCGGTGTCGGGGTCGGGGTGTCGGGTCAGGCTCGGGGTCGGGGTGTCGGGGTCGGGGTCTAGGGGTCGGGGTGTCGTGTCGGGGTGCCGCGTCGGGGTCGGGGTGCCGTGTCGGGTCGGGGTTTTTTCCTCTTTTTTCCTTTTCTTCTTCTTCCTATTCTTCCTTTTCTTCCTCTTCTTCTTTTTTCTTCTCCTCCTCCTCCTCTTCTTCTTCTTCCTTTCCTTTTTCCTCTTCTTCTTTTCCTCCTCTCCTCTTTTTTCTTCTTCTTCTTCTTCTTCTTCCTCTTCTTCTTTTTTCTCCTCCTCCTCCTCTTCTTCTTCTTCCTCTTCTTCTTTTTTCTTCTCCTCCTCCTCTTCTTCTTCTTCCTTTCCTTTTCCTCTTCTTCTTCTCCTCCTCTCCTCTTTTTTCTTCTTCTTCTTCTTCCTCTTCTTCTTTTTTCTTCTCCTCCTCCTCTTCTTCTTCTTCCTTTCCTTTTTCCTCTTCTTCTTCTCCTCCTCTCCTCTTTTTTCTTCTTCTTCTTCCTCTTCTTCTTTTTTCTTCTCCTCCTCCTCTTCTTCTTCTTCCTTTCCTTTTTCCTCTTCTTCTTCTCCTCCTCTCCTCTTTTTCTCTTCTTCTTCTTCTTCCTCTTCTTCTTTTTTCTTCTACAACCTAAACCTAAAACTAAACCTAAACCTAAAACTACAACTAAAACTAAATCTAAACTAAAACTAAAACTAAAAAGGAAAAAAAAAAGAAAAAAAAGAAAAAAAACTGAAAAATGGGGGCTCACCTGGGGGGTGGAGGAGGCCGGTGGAGGAGGGGGCGGGGCGGTGGAGGAGGCGGCCTGGGGGCGGCGGCGAGCCGGGGCGGCCTGGGGGCGGCGGCGAGCCGGGGCGGCGGGGGCGACGGGGCGGCGGGGGGCGGGGGGCGCGGGGGGCGCGGGGCGGCGGGGGGCCGGGGGCGGCGGGGGGCCGGGCGGTGAGGGCGACGGTGCCCCGGGGCGGCGGCGAGCCGGGGTGGCGGGGGCGACGGGGCGGCGGGGGCGACGGGGCGGCGGGGGGCGCGGGGGCGGGGGGCGCGGGGGGCGCGGGGCGGCGGGGGGCCGGGGGCGGCGGGGGGCCGGGGCGGTGAGGGCGACGGGGCCCCGGGGCGGCGGCGAGCCGCGGCGGCGGGGGCGACGGGGCGGCGGCGGCGCGCGGCGGGCGGCGGCGTGGGAGGAGAGAAACGGCGGCGTGGGAGGGAGAGGGAAGAAGCGAGTAACGGGCGGGGGTACGGGCCGTTAGGTAGTAGGCTCTTTGCCGTCCGCCCCCCTTTGCCGTCCGCTTTTTTGCCTCTTTGCCGTCTGCTAGCGGACGGCAAAGAGGTGGCCCGTTAAGTTTTTCAAAAACGGGCGGGGGGTGGGGGCCACCTCACTCTTTGCCGTCAGCTGGCCGACGGCAAAGAGCTGGCAGACGGCAAAGAGCTTCTTTGCCGTCTGCTTTTGGGTAGCTGATGGCAAAGAGCTGGCAGACGGCAAAGAGCTTCTTTGCCGTCAGCTAGCAGATGGCAAAGAGCTGGCAGATGGCAAATTAGCTGATTCCAGTAGTGCTACTACAAGCATGGAAATTAAATTAACTATTTTTTTGGTTTTTCTTAAAGTTAATCAAACACACAAGAAGAAAGCTAGAAAAAGAAATTAAACTAGCATGGATCGTACAATGAAAGAGTATGAGCACCGACAACTAGAATAAGTGTGAGAACATGAATGCAATGTCGGTGAGAAATACGTACTCCCCCAAGCTTAGGCTTTTGGCCTAAGTTGGTCTATGGCCATGGGTAGCCTGGCTGATATCCGAAGTTGTAACTGGGGTCGTACTGAGATGCTGCAGCCATTGCCTCCTGAGCTACAACACAGCGGCGAGCTGCCTCCGTCCTCCTCTCGTACTCGTTTGCCTCCTCCCTGGTGATAATATATCTTCCTTTTGCCTGATAGTCAAAGAGGGCAGGAGCAGGGAGAGTAATATGGACAGCGCGACGTCTATCAAAAATTAGTCGATACTGGAGCAATTGTTCATTCCTCTCAAGAAAATGATGACTAACCATGGCATTATAATCTAAATAAGCGGGAGGCAACTCCCTATCATCTTCATGTACAGGTATACCAAGATAATTAGCCACACGGGTCGGATAAATCCCTCCAAACAAATCTCCAACTAAACCATTATTATGCAACCTACGTGCAACAATTGCCCCCAAGTTGTATTGTTTATCACCTAATACAGCACTCTTGAGAACACAAAGATCAGGAACACGCATGTGACATGCTTCATCTTTACCGTTAATGCATCTACCAATGAAGAGAGCAAAACAATGTATAGCAGGAAAGTGGATGCTCCCTATGGTAGCTTGTGCTATTTCTCTAGATTCTCCCACAGTGATACTAGCAAGAAAGTCTTTATATTCCGATTTATGGGGTTCATTAACACTGCCCACTGCAGGAGTTTACAATCAATAGTGAAATCTTCTAGGTCCATGGTATATGATTTATCATAAATATCAAACAGGACATTTTGAGAATTACGCGAAGATGTAAATTTAAACCTTCTCACGAATGAATCAGTCAAATAGTAGTACTGAGGACACTTATCTTGCATGAAGTCCTCAAGGTCAGCATTATGCACATATGCATAAAATTCATCCTTGATGCCCGCTTTGACCATAAACTCCTCTGATGGCCATTCACAAGGCCGCACATCAGCTTCCCTCGGTGGTTCATCGTCCTGCTCACGCATTGCGAGCCTGGGTCCTTTCTTTCTTGAAGAACTACCTTGGTACATTTTCCTGGACATATTTCTTCCTCTGAAAGATTTCTGAAATTTTTAGTAACTCAAAATAAAAGTGAATCAAACTAAACAAAATTGATAGCAACTACTCCCATAAGTGTCTAGAGCCTATATCATGCATTAGAATTACTTGGGACCATATAAATTTGACATGCAAGCTCAAGAACAGGGTCACCTAGGCAGCAAAAATTTGCAATGAATAAAGCACTAGAACAAAAACTAATTGGACCATTGGAGGAGTCACATACCAAGGAACAATCCCCCAAAGCAGTTTTGTGAATGGAGCTTTGAGCAAGGAGATCGAAAATGGCAGCAAAATGAGCTAGAACTTGTGCTTGAGCTGGATAGTGATTTTTTTGGGAGGAAGAAGAAGTGTTTGGGTGCAGGAATAAGTGGAGGGGGCCACCGTGGGCCCACGAGGTAGGGGGCGCGCCCTGGACCCTCGTGGCCAGGTGCTTGCTCCCCCTGCTGTGTTCTCAGTACCAGATATTCTCAAATATTCCAGAAAAAATCATATTAAATTGGGAGGGCATTTGGAGAACTTTTATTTTTTGGGTATTTTTTATTGCATGGATGATTCAGAAAACAGATAGAAAATACTATTTTTGCTTCATTTATTCTAAATAACAGAAAGTAAAAAGAGGGTACAGAAGGTTGTGCCTTCTAACTTCATCTGTAAATAGAAAGGATTAGAGGGAGTATATTGTACGTTCAAATGCGAAACAAACATTGAATGCCTTTTATATATGATTTGTGGATGCTGTGATCACCGGTTCAAATTTTGAATCCGCCTTAGGTATCACACATGCACCCACTCGTTCTCTCTCGATTTGATCTCGGTGTAAGGAGATCGATTGAAAGAGGACTAGGGTGGGTACAATATGTTGGTTTCGCTTATGAACGTACAATATAACCTCCCCCCCGTGGGTCCTTTCTATCATAGAAATAGACCAAACCTTTATCTCCTTGCACGACACGCAATTGATCTCTCAACATCAATTGATCTCTTCAAGATGTGTCAGGGCATGAACTGAATGGGATGTCAAAACTAAGACGGGAAGCGACACATAGTGGAGGCAAAGTGAAACTTTAAACAAACCGTTTGTTTGTATGCATGCCGGACAAATTACAACATTGGAAATACAAGCATGGTCTAGGCCCACATGCGAATGAAACTCGGCAGAATGTTCAAATGAGGCATGTGGGAGAATGGACTCGACCAGAGGGCGGCATGATCGATGGAGAAGAGGGTTGGAGAGCAATGAGAAATAAGCAACGCCACATGATTATACTTGAACGGCTCAAATAAACAATAAGTTGTCTCGTTTTCCCTTCCGTCTTGGTCGGAGTGAGATACTCCCTCTGTTTTTATTTACTCTGCATATTAGGTTTGACTGAAGTCAAACTTCATAAAATTTGACCAAATTTATAGAAAACTAGCAAGATGCCCGTACGTTGCACGGAACATCAAGATCTTGTGGGAGAAAAGGATGAACGAGGGAAGGCCTTATCTGCAAATTTGGAGATGAGTGCGGGTTAATTGTCATAGTTTCCTTCCTATCCGTTAGATATAGATCAGACGACCTATATTGCAGGATGGCAGGCACACCATCATCACCAACTCTGCTTTTTATAAGAGTAGAAATATGAACATTTACAATAGCAAATCTATATGATGTGAAAGTATATTCAATAATGAATCTAATGGTATTGATTTGTTTTTGTATATGTTATTATTTTTGTCTATAAACTTTGTCAAAGTTTACATAGTTAGACTTTGAGCAAAGCTAAAATGGGGAGTAAATAAAAACAGAGGGAGTACGCAGGGACTAGTATAGTTACTACTGCCGTAACATGGTAAGTTGGACCCCTAAATGCGGGCACGGACCAGGCACACCTCAATTATTCCTTCAAACAGACGGAGACCTACATTTAGCACACCATCCGGCTATTTAATAAAGTGGTATGCTTCACTACATCAAAAGGAAAAGGGTGGTACCATACCCAAAACCACCACACTTGGGGCTAGGGTAACAACTTGGTATTGTACCACATTTGAACCAGGGCACAAAAACCACATGTTCTACGCCTAATGCACAACGCGGAGCACTGATGCTCGAATTTGGCCAGGAAAGCAGGGAAATCAACATGTGGGGCACACCTGTCGGGACGACGTGGCACAGACTAGTCCAATGGAGGAGCTGGCCCACGACCTCCTTGCCACCAGCAACCGTTCATGTAGGTCGTGGGGGCCAGCAACGTGGCGCAGCTCCAGCACCGCCTGTAGACATGGCGACCGTGGTGAGAGACACGCTCATCATCGCTGGACACGGTCGGCTTTAGTGTGCCGAGGGTGCGTTAGCGCTGTGGCACGACCAGCAGATCAACACCTGGCTCGTCGAGGAAGCACGGGGCGCCGAAGTGCGCGCGCGCCGCGACGCATCTGCGGAGTGGTGTAGCGCGGCCAACTGCATCCCCAGGACCTGAGACCAAGCCGGGTCGTCCTACTTTTTCAATGACATGAGGGGATCGCATGTGAGCAAAGGGCATCTCCAACATTGCCAGGACCGCAGCTGACTACCTTGGCACACCAAAAACCCTCGTCCCTCGCACCGTCGTGCGGTGTGTTCCCAGCCGGCGTCAGCTGCCCGCATTCATGTCATCCGTCTGTATGCCGTCGTTAAGAGCCTCGGTGCCCGAGGAACCAACTCCGACGACTTAATGACGCACCCGGACGCTTGGCCTCACCGGAATGTGGTACTTAAAGTGGCAACGCCCAGCTAACATCGACACCATAGCGCATTGTCCTACTACCTGGCACCACACCCGCCATGACCGCTAGCGCGAACTCTCTGTCGGAGAGCTTGTCTTCGGGGATGAAGCTCGAGGTCGCCGCCCTTGCTTAAGTCGCCACTCGTGACGCAATAGCGGCGTAGCCGGACGCGGATGCGGCCGCACAAGTGGTGGCCACGCTGGTGGCCGACGACGGGAGCACCGCCAGCCACGCGTCCTACTTGCCACCGTCCAACGTCCGGCACCGCCGAGGTCGGGGACTCCTCCGAGGATGAGTAGGGAATGGGAGGCGGTAGGGCATGGTGTGCCAACTGGCCGGTCTGTCTCCCGTGTTCTACTCTTCCTCGCCGGAGACTGCACCTTCACTTCATGGGTCTTGAACCCCGCCCCCGTACATGGAGATCGCAGATGGAGGATGTCGGTCGCCGCCGTAGAATAGGTTTAGGGTCGAGTTTCTTTTATTTTTCTATCCTATAAAAGTTCGACATGTAATGAAAATCTGCCATGTTTGCATTAATCTCGGCCGGTGTATATGAACTTTCACAATAATATAGTATATTGTAGGAATACTAGCAAGATTTCTGTGTGTTGCACGGAACATCAAGATCTTGTGGGAGAAAAGGATGAACGAGGGAAGGCCTTATCTGCAAATGTGGAGAGGAGTGCAGGTAAATTGTCATAGTTTCCTTGCTATCCGTTAGATATAGATCAGACGGCCTATATTGCAGGATGGCAGGCACACCATCATCACCAACTATGCTTTTTATAAGAGTAGATAGGTATGGAATGATGATTCGTTTTTGTGTGTATAAACTTAGAAGGTTTGAACCGAGACAAAGCTAACATGCGAAGTAAATAAACACATAGGGTCTACATACACAATTTATCTCAGGCACTCCAATAGTATGTCCACTACACATTCACGCATTTCACATCTTTCTACGTCTACTAGAACCTACGAAAGGGATAATGTAATTTGCCTCTCTCTCTCCTCCCTGATTTTCATGGTGGTGGGCTCCTCCCTCCCCCCATTCTACAATCAACAGCTCACATGTTTCACATTACCTTAATTACGTAACTGGGATTACGTAGGTGTAGCATTAGTCGTCCTAAAAAACCCAACTAAGCCAACCTCCCAGCATATCGCGTGGGAAAAGACCCGACCGCGTCATTTTAGTCGGGATTACCGGATTACTAGTAGTAGTATCGATGGATCGGGAAGCACCAAGTTTTTTTTGAGGGGGCGAAGCACCAAGTTTAAAAGGAAAAAAGGTGGTACACTCACAGCACCCCTGTCGCGGTCGCATTGCACCCCACACTCGTTCGGTCCTGCACACAGCTCACGCAAACAGAACGCGCTTCGGCTTGCCTCTTCACTGACACGTGGGACTGCACTTGGAGAAACCGACCATGCACCAAACTCCCCCCGCCCACCGCGTGAAAATCCCCCCCAAAAATTCCCCCCAAATCCCAAATTCAACCGCCCTTCGGCCAACTAGCCCATAATATTCCCAAACCTCCCTCCCCCCGGCCCCCTCCACTCCATTCACTCCGCCAAAGCCGCCCTCCCCGCCACGCCGATACGTCGGCGCCGCGGTCCGTCGAGGGGACGCACGGCGATCCTCTCGCTCCCACAGTACGCTCTCGTAGACTGCCGTCCTCTAGCCGCGCCACCACCATTGGCGACGTTCTTGTGGAGATGCATGGCGGTCAGCGCTGCCACCGCTGGCAATGTTCGTGTGGAGACGCACGTCGGTCAGCTTCTCGTGCATTGTAGACTAAGGCCTCATGCATGTCGGTGTAGCGCTAAATGTTAGCTGATAGACGCTGTTAATCTCACTGTTTGCCAAAGTAGTTGCTAAAATATCCTGCCATATATTTATTGTGACGTAGATTGCCATGGTCTAGTAGCCAATCTGTTAGGTGAAATAGCTCTACACCGTTTTATACTCGATCTTTGTTGCTTAGATGGCCTTCGATAGTTTGATGGGTGTGTGCTCGGCCTCATTGACTACTGAAACAGCCTGCCATAATTTAGCAGTCAAATTGGTTTGTTGAATTAGCTTTACATATATTTCGTTACTTAGATCTGCTCGTCCAAATATCTTGCCATAGCTTTAGACATCGACCTAGGTATTTTTCTGGACTTCATAAAAAAGCATATATGTTTTTCCTGTAATATCTAGTAGAAGAACTCATTTGTATGTCTAACAGATGGACAGGACTTGGATAACTTCTGCTCGAAGATTCTCCACTGCATATGTCGAGGGGGTTGAAAACTTCATGAACTTTATCAGAGCTGAGTACGGTGGTCCAAAATCAGATGTGCTCTACCCGTGTAGCAGTTGTATGAATTCAGTTACAAGACCTCAGTCAACTATGCAAAATTATCTACACTTGTATGGGATGTCGGTCACATATGCTAGGTGGGTTCATCATGGTGAAGCTATAAACGTCAATGTTACTGACTATGTGGAAGCAGCAGATCACCATCTTGATCTTCCTGATGCTCAGGTGGAAGAGGAGGAGGAGGTGGTGGTGGCGGAGCCAGTGAGTTTGACTAACATTGAAACAATGCTACGAAATGCTAGTGCATTTCATGAACTTTCACCTACAGAAGAAAAATGGTGGGCCCGCATGTTGGAACAATGCAACGTGGCTGTCACCCCAGGAAATAGGCTGTCAGTATTCTCAGCTATAGTCACCTTTCTTCAGGTGAAGACATCTGAGCGGATGACCAACAAATCATTCGATGCGATGTCGGCTGCTTTCCGCAAATCTTTCCTAGATGCGTCTGAGCTGCCACACACCTATAGTAAAATGAAGAATTTCCTTCGTGCAATTGGAATTGGATATGATATGATCCATGTTTGTAAGAATAATTGTGTTCTGTTCCGGAAGGATTATGCCAACTTAAGTGAATGCCTGAAATGCAAATCATCAAGATGGAAAGATGGTGATGCTGTGAAGAGGATTCCTCATAATGTTCTGAGACATTTTCCAATTATACCAAGATTGGAGAGGTTGTTTCATGATGCTGAAACAAGAGAGGATGTACTGTGGCATTCTAGGAACCAAGAGTACAGAGATCAGAATGTAATGAGACATCCATCTCATGGCAGTGACTGGAAAAGCTTCAATCAGAAACACAAAAAGTTTGTTGCTGGCCCGAGGAACATTAGACTTGGCTTAGCTTCAGATGGATTTAACCCATTTGGCCACCAGAGCACCACATTTAGCATGTGGCCAGTGCTTGTTATCCCTTACAACATGCCTCCAAATGTCTGCACCAAAGAATCAAACTACATGATGGCCTTGCTCATCCTAGGTCCAAAAAGTCCTGGAAAGGATTTTGATTTATTCATGGAGCCTCTTGTGGAGGAACTTCAACAGCTATGGAGAGTGTTCTCACTCGAGACCTATATAGCAGCCCACCAGATGATTTCTTTCTGCATGTTGTTATAATTTGGTGCATTCATGATTATCCGGCTTTGGGCACTATGTCAGGGCACGACACATGGTTACAATGCATGTGTTCGCTGTGATAGGAATCCACTGTCATACGCAATACTTAGCAGGATCTGTTACATTGGACACCGTCGTTTCTTTGCCAAGGACAAGCCGCTTCCTACAATCTTGATGTGATGCACATCGAGAAAAAAATATGCGATAGCATTATCGGCACACTTCTTAATATTGAAGGCAAGACGAAAGATACCTTAAAATCTAGGATTGATTTGACACACCTGGGTATCAGAAAGGATTTGCAGGTGGAAGATGAAGGTAAACCATTGGATATGGCACCAGCTGTGTACGTCTTGGACAAGGTAAAAACAAAAGAATTATGCGAGGTCATGTCACGTGTGAGATTCCCGCATGGATTTGCTTCCAACCCTGAAAGGAGAGTCAGTGCAGATGGAAACAAGGTACAAGGGTTGAAAACTCATGACTGCCACATCCTACTTCAAAGGGTTTTACCTGTTATCCTTAGAGGATTGGGCCGCCCTGACTTATACAGAGCAGTTGCAGAGTTGGGACAATTCTTCAGGGAACTCTGAAGTAGAAATATCAGGATAGATGCTTTGGAGCGTCTTAGAGACAAGATACCAACTATCCTATGCGACCTTGAGAAGATATATCCTCCAGCCTTCTTTGATGTGCTGGTGCATTTGGCTGTTCATCTACCTGATGAGGCACTACTTAGAGGTCCAGTACAGTATGGCTGGATGTACCCTATTGAAAGGCGGCTAGGCACTTTCTAGGGCTATGTTAGGAACAGAGCTAGACCCGAGGGTTCCATTGCAGAGGCCTACATTGCTACAGAAGCATTGACATTCTGCTCAAAATACATTGAAACAGCTGATCAGCTTAGCAAAGAGGTGGGTGAAGACAATCCCGGGCTCAATGTTTTCGATTATTTTATTCGAGTTACAGGGAAGAGTCGACAAGAGGATAAACCTAAAGATTTGGACAAAATGGTTTGGTATGTGTTGAGTAATTGTCCTGAGATACTACCTTATATCAAGTAAGTGCTAAGTACTGCATCTTATACATGGTAATCTACTAAACTTGCAGCACATTCTTATATATTTAGATGTTTGACGCGACCACTATGTTGTGCAACATCTACAAAAAGGAGTTACTGCCGCAAAATCCAAGAAACACTGACAAACTGGTTATGGCAGGATTTGCGAAATGGTTCAAGAGCCATGTAAGCTTTTGAATTGCACTGTCAGTTTTTTAATATATTGAGTACATAAGATGATCAACTTGTCTATTTTCAAACCATAGGTTAAGAAGATGCGGGAGATGGGCAGGCAGTTGATGATGCCCTTTACGCACTAGCAATGGGTCCTGATACTTGGGTAAGACATTATGAATCTTGCGTTATTGGAGATGTGCGCTACAACACCCTTGCACGCGACGAAGGCAGGAAGACACAAAACAGTGCCATCATGAGCATGGATACATACGGCAGAGAGACAACTGAAATGTATGCTAACATAACAGACATTGTTCAGTTGCAGTATGTCTCCAGTTTCAAGGATCATCGGTGTGTGGTTCTGTTGTGCTGTCATTGGTATAACCTGTTTTCTAGGATCGCAAAACCCAGAGCTGATGATTATTTCAAATCCATCAATGTCAAGGCGGCGTACCAGACCAACGAGCCTTTTATTTTGGAAAATCAAGCAACACATATATTTTTCTTGGAAGACACATTTGCACATAGCGATGACTGGAGAGTATTGCAAAGGTTTGAGTAGAGGAATTCGTTTAATGAAGTTGCACAACAAGATGATGCTTACACTGCTCCTGATGTATAAGATTCCACAGATGTTCCTAATATCTTTGAGAACCATCACATCAATGACGCTGGCGAAAAGATTGCCTGTCGTGCTATGGACATACAAGAGTTGATCAAGAAGAAGCCAACGTTCGAGGACATTGAGGATGAAGAAGAAGATGACACTGTGGGGAATTACGATTCAGACTGATACACATGGCGAAGATGTCGACGCTGCTACCGCGGATGATGATTAGATTGCTTTTGTCGTATTTGCCTGCCATAAGACGTTTTTTATCAACTATGTGAAATTGTGTTTGCTATGACAACTGAAACCTGATGAACGTGTTGTTTAGTATTTTGCTGTGAGAACATCACTTGTTGTGTATGTTGATTTGTGTTTGGTGATTGTATGACGACTAAAACATGATGACATTGTTGTTTAGTTGTACTCATATTTGGCTGTGAAACTTGAATTTGATGACATAGTTTGTTGTTGGACTGCAATTTGCTCGACGTCTTCGTATGGGAACAAAGCTGACCCGACATGGCCTCTGCTAATTTATGTATTTATTACCAAAAGGGCCTCTGCTATTTATTTATTTATGAGCAAAAGGGGATACCCCCCGATTTCCGTTAATAGAAATCATTAGATGTTCACAACACTACGCCCAGCCTGCTACATAGGTTTCATTCATTACTACTTTCAGCAAAGTGCTCATGTCATAGCCACTGAATACATCACGAGTGCTACATACACTACAAATAAAGAGATAATCATCCTACAGAGCACATCGATTTTGCCCATTATCTTCACAAGCTCTTTCATCTCCTCATTGTTGTCAAGGTCGTTCAGTAGTTATTGCTTGGCCATGATTAGAGGAACTGCATCTTTAACCTTCTGCTCTGCTTCTTCCACTTCTGTCGTTCCTTCAGTTACTTGTCCAACACCCCAACCTGCTGGTATTGGGATCCTCGGGTAACCAAATAATCAGCGTAGTTGCATTCCCCCACATCAGCAACTTCCTAGAAATACAAATCACACGAATCTTCCCTTTTCTGCATGAATCAAATTGGAAGATCATCAACCAAACTATTAAATAATCAGCAACTGAAAGCAGAAGAACAACACTTAAACATATTATTACCCCATGATTCAGGCATTTGTAGAAGACTCGACCAGGGTGGAGGATTGTGGTTGAGACGCAACGGATGACTCTGCGTGATTTGCAACAGTGGCACCACACCAACGACAGCGGGTTGTGATGAACAACCGGCTGCAGTGTGCGTGCCGGCAGGGGTGTGATGAGACCCACGGGTGATGGTACGGGTGGCGACTTGGCGCATATCTGGTTGTTGCCTACTGAAGAGCAGGTGGACGAGCAGCCAGCGGACATGGTTGCTGCAGCTAGAGCTTCTGATGCTAGGCAGAGTAAGTAGAGAAGAGGAGAAGCGAACGTTGGATATGTCAGTTTCATTACTTGCAGAGTAGCATAGCACCATATATAGTCATAGTCTAGGTTTGGATTCGAACCAGCTACAGGAGCACGTCTCTCATTTTTCTAAAACTCAGCAACGTCTCTTTACTAGTACACTAGCTTGTTCTGTACGCCTTCTCAAGTCTTTGATTTTCTTTCTTTCGTTTTGCGACGAAGGAAGGAGGACAAAATTAAGAGTTACTGGGACTCGAACCCAACACCTCTCGGTTGAAAACCAAGGGTGCTAGTCACTTATGTGGTGAACGTTCCTGATATGTCTCCAACATATCTACTTTTTCTCACGCTTTTCCTCTTATTTTGGACTCTAATTTGCATGATTTGAATGAAACTAAACGCAGACTGACACTGTTTTCAACAGAACTACCATCGTGTTGTTTTTGTGTAGAAATAAAAGTTCTCGGAATGGAACGAAACTTTGCATGGATTTTTTATTTTAATAATAAGAATTTATGGAGCCAAGACATGCAGGAGAGGGGCACCTAGGTGGGCACAACCCACCAGGGCGCGCCCCCCTCTCCTGGCGCGCCGAGGTGGGTTGTACCCACCTGGTGGCCCCGCTGGCGACCCCCCTGATACTATAAATTCACATTATTCCAGTAAAAAGGAGAAAAAAGAATTATCGCGTTTCACGAGATGGAGCCGCCGCCAAGCCCTGTTCTTCCTCGGGAGGGCAGATCTGGAGTCCGTTTAGGGCACCGGAGAGGGGTATCTTCGTTCTTCGTCATCACCAACCCATCTCCATCACCAATTCCATGATGCTCCCCACAGGGAGTGAGTAATTCCTTCATAGGCTCGCTGGTCGGTGAGGAGTTGGATGAGATTCATCATGTAATTGAGTTAGTTTTGTTAGGGCTTGATCCCTAGTATCTAGTATGTTCTTAGATTGATGTTGCTATGACTTTGCTATGCTTAATGCTTGTCACTTTGGGCCCGGGTGCCATGAACTCAGATCTGAACCGTTTATGAATTCATCATTATATCCATGTTTTAGATCCGATCTTGCAAGTTATAGTAACCTACTACGTGTTATGATCCGGCAACCCTGGAGTGACAACAACCGGGCCCACTCCCGGTGATGACCGTAGTTTGAGGAGTTCATGTATTCACTATGTGTTAATGCTTTGTTCTGGTTCTCTATTAAAAGGAGGCCTTAATATCCCTTAGTTTCCAATATGGACCCCGCTGCCACGGGAGGGTAGGACAAAAGATGTCATGCAAGTTCTTTTAATAATGCACATATGACTATTTACGGAATACGTGCCTACATTATATCGATGAACTGGAGCTAGTGCCTTATCGCCCTAGGTTATAACTGTCACATGATGAATATCATCCAACAAGTCACCGATCCATTGCCTACAAATTTATTTATATTGATCTTGCTGCGTTGCTATTGCTATCATCACTGTTACACTTGCTACAAATTAATGCTATCACTATTACTGTTACCATTGCTGCTGTCACTACTATCAAACTACTTTGCTACTGATCACTTTGCTGCAGATAATTAATCTCCAGGTGTGGTTGAATTGACAACTCAGCTACTAATACCTTCAAATATTTTTTGGCTCCCCTTGTGTCGAATCTATAAATTTGGGTTGAATACTCTACCCTCGATAACTGTTGCGATCCCCTATACTTGTGGGTTATCAAAACCTTTTTCTGGCGCCGTTGGCGGGGATCATAGCAATATTTGTTGAGTCACTTGGGATTATTATCATGGTTTCACTATGAAGAATCTGAAGGATCCAAAGACTAAGATTTATCCCTCAAAGACAAGGGGAGGCAAGGAACTGCCATCCAGTTCTGCTTTAGATTCACCTTCTGTTATGAGTAAACTTGCAACACCACCACATGCTATTAATTCTAATATGTCACAAGTTAGTGATGATGCTACTTCTGCTATGGATAATTCTTATGATGATGCTAGTACCATGCTTGATAATGATGATGTGCCACTTGGTGAATTTCTTGATGAACAAATTGCTAGAGTAATACAACATGGTGTTGTTGCATCTGATGATGAGCTTGAAACTAAAACTCCTGAAACACCTGCTAGAACTAGCCTTCCTAGATATGAATTTCCTAAGGTACCGGAAGGTTATGTTATGAGTGAGGAGGCAACTAGAGATATTCTTGCTTGTAACGATAGAGATGATCTAGAAAAATTACTATGCAAGTATAAAGAAAAATCTCTGAATGCTAGAATGAAATATGATCCTAAGTTTGCTACTTCACCTATCTGTATTGCTGATAAGGATTATGAATTCTCTGTCGACCAGAGTTAATTACTTTGGTTGAATCTGATACTTTCCATGGTTATGAAACTGAAACATTTGTGGCACATCTTACTAAGTTGAATGATATAGCCACCCTTTTTACTCATGATGAGAAAACTCGCTACTACTTTATTCTCAAATTATTTCCTTTCTCATTAAAGGGTGATGCTAAAGCTTGTTACAATACTCTTACTCCTGGTTGTGTGCGTAGTCCCCAGGATATGATTTATTACTTCTCTGAAAAGTATTTTCCTGCTCATAAGAAACAAGTTGCCTTGCAGGAAATATTTAACTTTGTGCAAATTAAAGAAGAGTCTCCCACAAGCTTGGGGGAGGCTTTGCCAGCTACTTAATGCTTTGCCTGATCATCCTCTTAAGAAAAATGAAATACTTGATATCTTCTATAATGGACTAACCGATACTTCTAGGGGCTTCCTAGATAGTTGTGCTAGTTGTGTTTTCAGGGAATGAACTGTTGCTCAAGCCGAGGAATTATTGAATAACCACCGGCTAAACCCACTCCAAAGAACAGGGGTATATTATATCTCAGTCCTGAAGATATGCAAGAGGCAAAGAAATCTATGAAGGAAAAGGGTATTAAAGCTGAGGATGTTCAAAATTTACCTCCTATTGAATAAATACATGGGCTTAATGCACCACCACTGCCTAAGGTGGTAGAGGTAAATTCTCTTATGAAGTTCAATGAAAATTATAATCCTCGCAATATGCATACTAGTCAATGCCTTTATGAGTTTGAAAACTTAGAAAACAAGATCACTTTAATGCAAATGTTATGAAACAATTGAAATATAATTCTGATATGATTGCTCGCTTGAGTGAATTGTTATTTAGAATTTCAAATGATGTTAGAGGTGTTGGAAAACATGCTTCTATGGTACAAACCCAGCTAGAACAAGTTGCTAAATCACAAAGAGAATTACTTGATGAAATGAATAATAATATGCATGACTTTGCTATTAGAGTTGCAACTAGAGGAGGTAAAATGACTCAGGAACCACTTTATCCTGAGGGACACCCAAAAAGAATTGAACAAGATTCACAAAGAAAGAACACTACTGCACCTAGTCCTTCTAAAAAGAAAAAGAAAAAGAAAAATGATAGGACCTTGCATGCTTCTAGTGAACCTGAAATAGAGAAACCTCCTGATAATGAAAATGAAATTTCTATCTCTGATGCTAAAACTCAATCTGGTAATGAACATCCACCTAGTGATAATGAAAAAGATAATGCTCATATACATGAAGATGCTCAACCAAATGATAAACAACCAGATAATGATGTTGAGATAGAACCACCTGTTGATCTTGATAACCCACAACCTAAGAATAAAAGGTATGATAAAAGTGACTTTGTTGCTAGAAAACACGGTAAAGAAAGAGAGCCGTGGGTTCAAAAACCTATGCCTTTTCCACCCAAGTAAACTAAAAAGAAAGATGATGAAGAATTTGAACGCTTTGCCAAAATGCTGAAGCCAGTCTTTTTGCGTACTCGCTTGACTGATATCTTGAAAATGCCTCCTTATGCAAAGTATATGAAAGACATCATCACTAATAAAAGAAAAATACCAGAAGCTGAAATCTCCACTATGCTTGCTAATTGTACTTTCAAAGATGGAGTACCTAAAAAACTTGGAGATCCGGGTATACCAACTATACCTTGCTCTATCAAAAAGAAATATGTGAAAACTGCTTTGTGTGATTTAGGAGCTGGTGTTAGTGTTATGCCTTTCTCTTTATATAAAAGACTTGACTTGAATAAACTCACACCTACTAAAATATCTTTGCAAATGGCTGACAAGTCAACTGCCATACCTATCGATATCTGTGAGGATGTGCCCGTTGTTGTTGCGAATGTTACTATTTTGACTGACTTTGTTATACTTGAGTTGCCCGAGGACGACAACATGTCTATTATCCTTGGTAGACCCCATTGTTGTTGCTAATGTTACTATCTTGATTGCAATAAAAGCAAGGTCACATTTCATATTAATGGTAATGAGCATACGGTGCACTTTCCGAAGAAACAATTCCAAGTGAATGGTATTAATGTTATTGAAAAATCTCTGACAATCACTATTGGAAGTTTTCAAATACCTCTAACTACTATCAAAAAGAAATATGAAATGCTTATTGTTGGGGAGATGCATATCCCCATTGAGGTAACTTAGTGATTTACGAAAGTTCTTCGGTTTCATGCTAATCGAAAGTGGTTGTTAAGACTTGATCAACCTTATTAATGAATCATTTTTGAGCGGTATGAAGTTGATGAATTTAGTAAGCACTACCTTCTATCCTTACTTTTTGTTTTCTGTTTTTATTAGTTAAATAAAATAAAATGCCATGTTTTGTCAGTTTTCTGAATTTCCCGTGCAATAAAAAATGACCCAAAAATAAAAGTTCTCAGAATGCCCTGAAAATTTTATACGAAATTTTTCTGAATATTTAAGAATTTTTGGTGCAAAAATTACCAGAGGGAGGTGCACCAGGTGGGCACAACCCACCTGGGCGCACCAGGACCCCCAGGCACGCCCTGGTGGGTTGTGGTCCCCACGTAGGGCCCCTCACTTACCTCTTCATCCCACATTGTCACTTACCTCCAAAAAAATCACTCTAGCTCTCTCTATCATGTTCTTGCTCCCGAAACCACAGATTTTGATCTCTTTGCTCGAAGCTCCATTTCTGAAACTGTTTCGGGGATTTGTTGTTTGGTATGTGACTCCACCATTTGTCCAATTAGTTTTTGTTTTAGCAGTTTATACTTTGAATAAATAGCTACTCTTGGTGTTGCTGTAGATGTGCTTGCATGTTGAATTCTTAGTGTTCTAATTTGAATGGTTCCTATGGACTCTATGTATCCCTATGAGTAGTTGCTATTAGTTTTGAGAAATTTTGTTGAGAAAATTTTGTGAACTAAAAATTCAGAATTTTGTTCATAGGAAAAATTCTACGCGGACATGAATGTCTTCAGGAAGTTTGGCTCTAAGAAGAACTCCAAGGGTGTTATTGGGGAGTCTTCTGACAGTGATCTCCACCCTCGAAGGTTGGCGGAGGTACGGCCGTGCGAATGGCCGCACACCCCGTTCCTGCAAGAGGATGAGGAGTTCATGCAATTTATTGCTAATGCCGGCCTCACCGACTTCATCGCGGATGAGTGTGACCAGCACCAAATTCTCACAAACAACTTTGTTCAGAGCTTTACTTTCTTGCCTAGAAATAATCCTCCTGAAGTGAGCTTTGATTTATATGCTGAAAACCATCAGATACCACTTACTGAATTTTGTGACATATGCATGATCCCATCTAATGGGAGCTTGGCTGAGCCTAGCCGGCTGAGTTTGAAGCCTTCTGTCGCACTTTGATTGTGGGTGATGAGAGAGGAGTGTCAGCCATCATTGTTGGTGGCTTGCATTTTCCTCCTGTTCATTACTTTGCACTCTTCATTACCAAATGCTTGCTTGCTAGAGAGAAGGTGAGTGCGCTCAGTTCACCAGACCTTGCGGTTTTACTCGTGCATTAGAGGGCGACAAAACTTATAGCTTGGGAGCTATTGTGGCTCATCGCCTCCATCTTAATAAATCCCAGGGTAAAATACATGGTGGGATTTTTGCTACTCGTTTGGCGGCCCGCTTCAATGTTGGGATACGCCCTCATGATTACCCCCTGACCAAGGTTTACCTAGACCGTGCAGCCATGGAACATCATCACTTTCCTTCACATGATCATCCTAACATCGCCATTCCTTACAACCTGATCTATAGCGTTGACACCCGTGATGTTATTCCATTGCCCGCACCTGCTTTGTTTGACTCTGTTGCCAGGGGCGGATACCGGATTATGCCTGCACACATCATCGCCTACTAGAACGCTCACGCTGCTGCAGAGGCTGCACAGGAGCCTCAGCAGTGGGATGAGTGGATGCCTGCTCCTCAGGATCCCTACTACCCTCTAGGCTTCTGATCGATTACCAAGCTAGGCCAAAAGCCTAAGCTTGGGGGTGTACGTGTTCTCACTGACATTACATTCATGTTCATATACCATTCTATTTGTCGGTGTTCACACTTTTTCATTGTATCATCCATGCTTAGAGTTATTTTCTTGCTTTCTTCTTGTGTGTTTGAAAAAAATTAGAAAAACCAAAAAAATTAGTTACAGTAGTTTACTTTCTATGCATGCTTAGTAGTAGAACTAAAAAGAAAATCCAAAAAGATTTCCTTGTTCTTCTTTTGCTTGTTGGGAGCTTTCCCGTGTAAATAGTTTTTCTCGTTTTTGCTTTTCCCTTTTTATTTGCTTGTTCAAGAAAACCAAAAACTCCAAAAATATTTCAGTGTGTTTCTCTGAATTTGTTTTCTTTTTATTCGAGTCTTAGCGAGGAGAAGACCACGATGAAAATGTTGAGTGGCTCTCATATGGATAAATGTTGAACTAATAAAGAGCACATTTTACCTTGTCTTCTCTGTTGAATAAAATATTTGTAGATTCTAGCTTAGTCCACGGCACTCTTGCACTATTATTATTTTCATATCATTCGGTCGTGCAAGTGAAAGGCAATAATGACGATATTCGATGAACTGGCTGTGGCAAAGAGAAACTGGTATGAACCCGACTTGTTCTGTTTGTGTAAATATATTTAACCTAGTATCCATGATTCAACTCATTATGATTAAACATATTTGCAATGACAATTAGAGATTATAGTTTCTCATGCCATGCATAAGTAGCTAGGAGTGAATAATGATTTATCTTGGATATCAACATAGCGTTAAAATGATTGTGATGTAGTATGATGATATGGTATCCTCCTCTGAATGTTCGAGTGGCTTGACTTGGCACATGTTCATGCATGTAGTTGAATCAAAACCAATAGAGCCTCTATGATATTTATATTCATGGTGTTCATATCCTACTCATGCTAGTGTCCAATGTTACTTATGCATAATGCCTGGTCATGATCGTTGGTTCTCTCTAGCTGGCCGCTTCTCAATCTAATTGCTAGCCTTCGCATGTACTAAGTGGGAACTCTGCTTGTACATCAAAAACCTTGAACCCAAAGTTATTCCAGATGAGTCCACCATACCTACCTATATACGATATTACCATGCCGTCCTAAGTAAATTTGCATGTGCCACCTCTAAAAACTTTTGAAAATTATCCTTTTGTGTGCCTGGATCGTTCATGGAACGACAGGAGGTGGTCAGTATCTTCCATGCTAAGCGGATTATTCTCAGGTCGAGTGTTTATTCACTCGCCATCGCACGAGAAAATGGGCGGTAATAGGGATGCCCAGTCCCAAACTGCAAACATGAAAAGGAGTTCATCTCTTGAATAATAAAAAAACTCCCAATGGAATCAAAACCTTTACTTTCCGCTTGGGAATCGCCACTAGCGTGCTTAGCATCGAAGATGTTGATAACTGATGGTCGTGAAGTGAATAAGAAGGGTGCATGTCTCAAAATATCATTTATCTCTGTTTCAAAAATTGAGCTCTGGCACCTCTGCAAATCACTGCTTCCCTCTGTGAAGGGAATTTCTATTTACTTTTATGTTGTGTCATCACCTTCTAAAACAAGCGCCAGACCCTGAGGGCACAATTGTCATGATTTATGCATTATGTATAGCTAATGTTGGGTGCACCTGAAGGAAATATGCCCTAGAGGCAATAATAAAGTATTATATATTTCCTTATATCATGATAAATGTTTATTATTCATGCTAGAATTGTATTAACCGGAAACATAATACATGTGTGAATACATAGACAAACAGAGTGTCACTAGTATGCCTCTACTTGACTAGCTCGTTAATCAAAGATGGTTATGTTTCCTAGCCATAGACATGAGTTGTCATTTGATTAACGGGATCACCTCATTAGGAGAATGACGTGATTGACTTGACCCATTACGTTAGCTTAGCACCCGATCGTTTAGTATGTTGCTATTGCTTTCTTCATGACTTATACATGTTCCTATGACTATGAGAATATGCAACTCCCGTTTACCGGAGGAACACTTTGTGTGCTACCAAACGTCACAACGTAACTGGGTGATTATAAAGGTGCTCTACAGGTGTCTCCAAAGGTACTTGTTGGGTTGGCGTATTTCGAGATTAGGATTTGTCACTCCGATTGTCGGAGAGGTATCTCTAGGCCCACTCGGTTATGCACATCACTATAAGCCTTGCAAGCATTGTGACTAATGAGTTAGTTGCGGGATGATGCATTACGGAACGAGTAAAGCGACTTGCCGGTAACGAGATTGAACTAGGTATCGAGATACCGACGATCGAATCTCGGGCAAGTAACATACCGATGACAAAGGGAACAACGTATGTTGTTATGCGGTCTGACCGATAAAGATCTTCGTAGAATATGTGGGAGCCAATATGGGCATCCAGGTCCCGCTATTGGTTATTGACCGGAGAGGTGTCTCGGTCATGTCTACATAGTTCTCGAACCCAAAGGGTCCGCACGCTTAAAGTTACGATGACAGTTATATTATGAGTTTATGTGATTTGATGTACCGAAGGTTGTTCGGAGTCCCGGATGTGATCATAGACATGATGAGGAGTCTCGAAATGGTCGAGACGTAAAGATTGATATATTGGACGACTATATTCGGACACCGGAAGTGTTCCGGAGAAGTTTCGGCTTAAACCGGAGTGCCGGAGGGTTACCGGAACCCCCCGGGGAAGTATTGGGCCTTGGTGGGCCTTGAGGGGAGAGAGAGGGCAGCAGCCTCCCCCTTGCTCCTTTATATACGGGGGCAGGGGGCACCTAAGAACGCACTTTGATATACGATATTTTAGCCGTGTGCGGTGCGCCCCTCCACCAGATTACACCTCGATAATACCGTCGCGGAGCTTAGGCGAAGCCCTGCGTCGGTGGAACATCATCATCGTCACCACGCCGTCGTGCTGACGAAACTCTCCCTCAACACTCGGCTGGATCGGAGTTCGAGGGACGTCGTCGAGCTGAACGTGTGTAGAACTTGGAGGTGCCGTACGTTCGGTACTTGATCGGTCGGATCGTGAAGACGTACGACTACATCAACCGCGTTGATAACGCTTCCGCTGTCGGTCTACAAGGGTACGTGGACAGCACTCTCCCCTCTCATTGCTATGCATCACCATGATCTTGCGTGTGCGTAGGAATTTTTTTGAAATTACTACGTTCCCCAACAGTGGCATCCGAGCCTGGTTTTATGCGTTGATGCTATGCACGAGTAGAACACAAGTGAGTTGTGGGCGATATAAGTCATACTGCTTACCAGCATGTCATACTTTGGTTCAGCGGTATTGTGAGATTAAGCGGCCCGAACCGACATTACGCGTACGCTTACGCGAGACTGGTTTCACCGTTCGGAGCACTCGTTGCTTAAAGGTGACTGGCGGGTGTCTGTCTCTCTCACTTTAGTTGAACCGAGTGTGGCTACGCCTGGTCCTTGCGAAGGTTAAAACAGCACCAACTTGATAAACTATCGTTGTGGTTTTGATGCGTAGGTAAGAACGGTTCTTGCTAAGCCCGTAGCAGCCACGTAAAACATGCAACAACAAAGTAGAGGACGTCTAACTTGTTTTTGCAGGGCATGTTGTGATGTGATATGGTCAAGACATGATGTGATATAATGTGTTGTATGAGATGATCATGTTTTGTAACCGAGTTATCGGCAACTGGCAGGAGCCATATAGTTGTCGCTTTATTGTAGGAGATTCAATCGCCATGTAATAGTTTTACTTTATCACTAAGCGGTAGCGATAGTCGTAAAAGCAATAAGTTGACGAGACGACAACGATACTACGATGGAGATCAAGGTGTCGTGCCGGTGACGAGGGTGATCATGATGGTGCTTCGGAGATGGAGATCACGAGCACGGTGCTTCGGGGATGGAGATCACAAGCACAAGATGATGATGGCCATATCATATCACTTATATTGATTGCATGTGATGTTAATCCTTTATGCATCTTATCTTGCTTTGATTGACGGTAGCATTATAAGATGATCCCTCACTAAAATTTCAAGATAAAAGTGTTCTCCCAGAGTTTGCACCGTTGCGAAAGTTCTTCGTGCTGAGACACCACGTGATGATCGGGTGTGATAAGCTCTACATTCAAATACAACGGGTGCAAAATAGTTGCACACGCGGAATACTCAGGTTAAACTTGACGAGCCTAGCATATGTACAGATATGGCCTCGGAACACAGAGACCGAAAGGTCGAGCGTGAATCATATAGTAGATATGATCAACATAGTGATGTTCACCATTGAAACTACTCCATCTCACGTGATGATCGGACATGGTTTAGTTGATTTGGATCACGTAATCACTTAGATGATTAGAGGGATATCTATCTAAGTGGGAGTTCTTAAGTAATATGATTAATTGAACTTAAATTTATCATGAACTTAGTACCTGATAGTATCTTGCTTGTCTATGTTGTAGATAAATGGCCCGTGCTGTTGTTCCGTTGAATTTTAATGCGTTCCTTGAGAAAGCTAAGTTGAAAGATGATGGTAGCAATTACACGGACTGGGTCCGTAACTTGAGGATTATCCTCATTGCTGCACAAAAGAATTACGTCCTAGAAGCACCGCTAGGTGCCAGGCCTCCTGCAAGAGCTACGCCAGAAGTTATGAACGTCTGGCAAAGCAAAGCTGATGACTACTCAATAGTTCAGTGTGCCATGCTTTACGGCTTAGAACCGGGACTTCAACGACGTTTTGAACATCATGGAGCATATGAGATGTTCCAGGAGTTGATGTTAATATTTCAAGCAAATGCCCGGATTGAGAGATATGAAGTCTCCAATAAGTTCTATAGCTGCAAGATGGAAGAGAATAGTTATGTCAGTGAGCATATACTCAGAATGTCTGGGTATAATAATCACTTGATTCAACTGGGAGTTCAACTTCCGGATGATTGCGTCATTGACAGAATTCTTCAATCACTGCCACCAAGCTACAAGAGCTTCGTGATGAACTATAACATGCAAGGGATGGATAAGACGATTCCCGAGCTCTTCGCAATGCTAAAGGCAGCGGAGGTAGAAATCAAAAAGGAGCATCAAGTGTTGATGGTCAGTAAAACCACTAGTTTCAAGAAAAAGGGCAAAGGGAAGAAGAAAGGGAACTTCAAGAAGAAGAGCAAGCAAGTTGCTATTCAGGAGAAGAAATCCAAGTCTGGACCTAAGCCTGAAACTGAGTGCTTCTACTGTAAGCAGACTGGCCACTGGAAGCGAAACTGCCCCAAGTATTTGGCGGATAAGAAGGATGGCAAGGTTAACAAAGGTATATGTGATATACATATTATTGATGTGTACCTTACTAATACTCGCAGTAGCACCTGGGTATTTGATACTGGTTCTGTTGCTAATATTTGCAACTCGAAACAGGGGCTACGGATTAAGCGAAGTTTGGCTAAGGACGAGGTGACGATGCGCGTGGGAAATTGTTCCAAAGTCGATGTGATCGCCGTCGGCACGCTACCTCTACATCTACCTTCGGGATTAGTTTTAGACCTAAATAATTTTTATTTGGTGCCAGCGTTGAGCACGAACATTATATCTGGATCTTGTTTAATGCGAGACGGTTATTCATTTAAATCAGAGAATAATGGTTGTTCTATTTATATGAATAATATCTTTTATGGTCATGCACCCTTGAAGAGTGGTCTATTTTTAATGAATCTCGATAGTAGTGATACAAATATTCATAATGTTGAAGCCAAAAGATGCAGAGTTAATAATGACAGTGCAACTTATTTGTGGCACTGCCGTTTGGGTCATATCGGTGTAAAGCGCATGAAGAAACTCCATACTGATGGAATTTTGGAATCACTTGATTTTGAATCACTTGATACTTGCGAACCATGCCTTATGGGCAAGATGACCAAAATACCGTTCTCGGGAACTATGGAGAGAGCAACAGATTTATTGGAAATCATACATACAGATTTATCTGGTCCGATGAATATTGAGGCTCGTGGCGGATATCGTTATTTTCTCACCTTCACAGATGATTTGAGCATATATGGGTATATCTACTTAATGAAACATAAGTCTGAAACATTTGAAAAGTTCAAAGAATTTCAGAGTGAAGTTGAAAATCATCGTAACAAGAAAATAAAATTCCTACGATCTGATCGTGGAGGAGAATATTTGAGTTACGAGTTTGGTCTACATTTGGAACAATGCGGAATAGTTTCGCAATTCACGCCACCCGGAACACCACAGCGTAATGGTGTGTCCGAACGTCGTAATCGTACTTTATTAGATATGGTGCGAACTATGATGTCTCTTACTGATTTACCGCCGTCGTTTTGGGGTTATGCTTTAGAGACGGCTGCATTCACTCTAAATAGGACACCATCGAAATCCGTTGAGACGACGCCTTTTGAACTATGGTTTGGCAAGAAACCAAAGTTGTCGTATCTTAAAGTTTGGGGTTGTGATGCTTATGTGAAGAAACTTCAACCTGATAAGCTCGAACCTAAATCGGAGAAATGTGTCTTCATAGGATACCCAAAGGAGACTGTTGGGTACACCTTCTATCACAGATCCGAAGGCAAGATATTCCTTGCTAAAAATGGATCCTTTCTAGAGAAGGAGTTTCTCTCGAAAGATGTGAGTGGGAGGAAAGTAGAACTTGATGAGGTAACTGTACCTGCTCCCTTATTGGAAAGTAGATCATCGCAGAAATCAGTTTCTGCGACACCTACACCAATTAGTGAGGAAGTTAATGATAATGATCATGAAACTTCAGATCAAGTCATTACTGAACTTCGTAGGTCAACTAGATCAAGATCCGCACCAGAGTGGTACGGTAATCCTGTTCTGGAGGTCATGTTACTAGACCCTGACGAACCTACGAACTATGAAGAAGCGATGGTAAGCCCAGATTCCGCAAAATGGCTTGAAGCCGTGAAATCCGAGATGGGATCCATGTATGAGAACAAAGTATGGACTTTGGTTGACTTGCCCGATGGTCGGCAAGCCATTGAAAATAAATGGATCTTCAAGAAGAAGGCTGACGCTGATGGTAATGTTACTGTCTATAAAGCTCGACTTGTTGCAAAAGGTTTTCGACAAGTTCAAGCGATTGACTACGATGAGACCTTCTCACCCGTAGCGATGCTTAAGTCTGTCCGAATCATGTTAGCAGTTGCCGCATTTTATGATTACGAAATTTGGCAAATGGATGTCAAAACTGCATTCCTGAATGGATTTCTGGAAGAAGAGTTGTATATGATGCAACCGGAAGGTTTTGTCGATCCAAAGGGAGCTAACAAAGTGTGCAAGCTCCAGCGATCCATTTATGGACTGGTGCAAGCCTCTCGGAGTTGGAATAAATGCTTTGATAGTGTGATCAAAGCATTTGGTTTTATACAGACTTTTGGAGAAGCCTGTATTTACAAGAAAGTGAGTGGGAGCTCGATAGCATTTCTGATATTATATGTGGATGACATATTACTGATTGGAAATGATATAGAATTTCTGGATAGCATAAAGGGATACTTGAATAAGAGTTTTTCAATGAAAGACCTCGGTGAAGCTGCATATATATTAGGCATTAAGATCTATAGAGATAGATCAAGACGCTTAATTGGACTTTCACAAAGCACATACCTTGACAAAGTTTTGAAGAAGTTCAAAATGGATCAAGCAAAGAAAGGGTTCTTGCCTGTACTACAAGCACTACTGGAATCAGCTAATTTGCCATCTGCCAGCTCTTTGCCGTCTACTAGCTGACGGCAAAGAAGCTCTTTGCCATCAGCTACCCAAAAGCAGACGGCAAAGAAATGGCAGACGGCAAAGAAGCTCTTTGCCATCTGCGAGCTCTTTGCCGTCCGCCAGTAGACGGCAAAGAATCTTTGCCGTCCGCTGGCGGACGGCAAAGAGAGAGGTGGCCCCCACCCCCCGCCCGTTTGGAAAAACTTAACGGCCCACCTCTTTGCCGTCTGCCAGCAGATGGCAAAGAGGCAAAAGGGCGGACGACAAAGAGAGGCGGACGGCAAAGAGGACACTACCTAACGGCCCGTACCCCCCCCGCTTGTTACTCTGTTCTCTCCTCGCCGAGCCCCGCCACCACTTCCCACCCCACCGCCGCCGCCGCCGCCCGCTGCGTGCCGCCGCCCCACCACTCGCCGCCGCCCGGTCGCCCCACCACCCCGCCGCCCCACCGGCCCCCCGCCCCGTCGCCACTGCCGCCCGGCGCCGTCGCCCCACCACCCGTCGCCCCCGCCGCCCCGTCGCCCCACCGCTCCGTCGCCCCCCGCCCCGGCCCCCCGCCGCCCCGGCCCCCCCGCGCCCCGGCCCCCCGCCGCCCCGCGCCCCACCGCCCGGGCCCGGCCCCCCGCCGCCCAGGCCGCCCCGCGGCCCGGCCACCTCCTCCACCGGCCACCTCCTCCACCGCCCCGCCCCCCTCCTCCACCGGCCTCCTCCTCCACCAGCCCTGCCCCAAGTGAGCCCCCCTCCTTTTTTCTGTTTTTTTCCTTTTTAGTTTTAGTTTTAGTTTAGTTTTAGTTTTAGTTTTAGTTTTAGTTTTAGTTTTAGGTTTAGTTTAGTTTGAGGAAAGAAGAAGAAGAAGAGAAAAAAGAGGAGAGGAGGAGAAGAAGAAGAGGAAAAGGAAAGGAAGAAGAAGAAGAGGAGGAGGAGAAGAAAAAAGAAGAAGAGGAAGAAGAAGAAGAAAAAAGAGGAGAGGAGGAGAAGAAGAAGAGGAAAAAGGAAAGGAGGAAGAAGAAGAAGAAGAAGAAGAAGAAGAAGGAAAAAAGGAAAAAAAGGAAGAATAGGAAGAAGAAGAAAAGGAAAAAAGAGGAAAAAAACCCCGACCTGACACGGCACGCCGACCCCGACCCGGCACCCCGACCCCGACCCGGCACCCCGACACGACACCCCGACCTCGACACCCCGACCCCGACCCCGACACCCCGACCCCGAGCCTGACCCGACACCCCGACCCCGACACCGACACGCCACCCCGACCCCGACCCGGCACCCCGACCCCGACCCCGACACCCCGACACCGACACGGCACCCCGACCCCGATCCGGCACCCCGACCCGAGACCCCGACCCCGACACCGACACGACACCCCGACACCGACACGACACCCCGACACCGACACCCTGACACCACACCCACCCTTACCCAACACCGACACGGCACCCCGACCCCGACCCGGCACCCCGACCCGACACCCCGACCCCGAGACGGCACCCCGACCCGACACCCCGACCCGACACCCCGACCCCGAGACCCCGACCCCGAGCCTGACCCGACACCCGACCCCGACACCGACACGGCACCCCGACCCCGACCCGGCACCCCGACCCGACACCCCGACCCCGAGACCCCGACCCCGACCCCGACCCCGACCCCGACCCCGACCCCGACACCCTGACCCCGAGCCTGACCCGACACCCCGACCCACCGACACGGCTTCATCCCTGAGGATGAATGGCTAGTACTGGCAGAACTCAGCTATTTCTTCCGTGTTCTTTGTGCGAAAGAACTATCGCCTGGCGTGCTAGAAGAAATGGAAGAGTTGGCGCCGGAGTTGATCTGCAAGTTAGAGAAGATCTTTCCACCGGGCTTCTTTAATCCAATGCAACATTTGATTTTGCATCTCCTGACCGAGGCAAGATTGGGGGGGCCCGTGCAAAATCGTTGGTGCTACCCAACTGAGAGGATGCAGAAGACGCTTCGACAAAAATGTAAAAATAAACGCAGAATTGAAGCATCGATGGCTGAGGCATTCATCACTGCGGAGGCGGCAAACTTCGAGACAGCACACTACGAAGCCAAAAATCGTCATTTGCATAATCCGAAGCCTCGGTACAATGCTGACGACCCTAAAAAGGGTGGATCCAACCTCAGCCTATTCAAAGGGAATCTCGCACCAGCCAGTGTTTCAAATCCAGTATCTTTGGATAACGAACAATGGCGGACCATTTCGTTGTATATCTTCAACAACCTGATAGAAGTGCGGCCGTACATCGAGTAAGTTCTCGGTACATAGTTTCGCAACTTCTATTTCCTTTGAACTGCTCTTATTCCTGGATATTTCATACAATCGATATGTCGCCTTATTCTCGTATGGAGCGGTGATCCAAAAGGATTCTGTCGAAGAGTATGAGCTTCTCGCAAAGCAAGGAGGCGGCTATCCCGGTTTCATCTCTTGGTTCAAACAAACGGTAATTTCTATTAGACTTGTAGGCTAATTTGTAGGCGGCTATCCCGGTTTCATTCGCTAATTTGTGCGTAATGCAACAATCCTTTCATATTAAACTTGTAGGCTAATTCAGAGTCTATGGACGCCGAATTGAGACAAGTCGCTAATGGTTTTGACTATAAGGTCCGTTCATTTGACAAATACGACATCAACGGGTATCACTTTCGTACCTATGGCAAAGAGCTATCTATGGCCGACCGAAAGTCTACAAATTGTTGTGTATCTGCTATCGGCGAAGGAGGTACCGAGTATTATGGGAGAGTTGAAGCAATTTATGAACTTCTATTCTATGGTGAAAACCCACCGAATGTCGTAGTCTTCAAATGTTATTGGTTTCAGCCGAAGGATACTAGAAGGACTCATGAACATATAGGGCTAGTTGAAATCAACCAAAGCACCCATTTAGATGTTCCTGATGTCTATATTACGGCTCAACAGGCGACCCAAGTATTCTATCTACCGTGGGCCTGCCAAACTAATCCAAATCTGAAAGGTTGGGATGTCGTTTATGAAGTGCCGCCACGTGCTAGACTAGCTCCCCCAAAGGAAGAGGATTATGAACCTCACATTAACCCAGACACATATGAAGGAGAATTCTTCCAAGAGACACGTCTTTCCAAAAAGCATTTCAAGAACCGCTATACTTCACCCCAAAACATTGAAGTAGACAGCGACAGTGAATCCGACATCACCCCAGAGGAGGAACAAGAAGAGCCGGAACAAGAAGAGGTTACTGCTGCGGATGACCTGTCATTGCTTGACCGATTACGTCAAGGTGGCCTTGCACATGTTGATGCCACTGAAACCTATGAGCCCGTCATTGATTATAGTGATGATGATGATTATGCATTTATTGATGATACTGATCGAGATTATTAGTAGTGTCAGGTATTAAATTTTTTAATGTTGTACTTGATGATGATACACTTAAGTGATACACATATTATTATTCATGTCGGTCTTTTTTTATGTTGTACTAATTTCGTTTACTGTTTGTCATGGCAGGTGTTGAAAGATGGTGGGCGCTGGTCGGGAGCGCGCCAAGGCCCCTTCTTCGTCGGCGCGTGGTCTGAGGTCTTCCATTCCAGACGCACCTCTCCGCCGAGCGTTGCTGGACAGTATGGCCACACCGCCGGGCCCTTCTTCGTCGACCGCGGTGCCCAGCAGGGGACGAGGTAGGAAGAGAGGAGGTGGGGCACGTGGTCGCGGGAGAGGAGGTAGGGTGACTGCTACGGCGCCTTCCTCGCCGCCACCCCCAGCTGTTTCACCCGAGCACGTGACTGCTAGGGTGGACTCGTCCGAGGAGGAGGCTACACGGACTCCGGTCCACGAGCCTCCGGTCCACGGGTCTTGGGCCCACGAGCCTCGGGTCGACTGGCCTTCGGCCCATGAGACCCCGGAGGAGCACACGTCCGGATGGGGTACCTGGCCGGATCAGCCCGAGGAGCCGAGTGGCCATGCTGATGATGGCGGGGAGCCGACTGATCTTGAGGAGGAGGGGGGCACCGTCTACCAGCGTGGTGCTACACGGCTCCCGTCCGTGCCGGCGACCCGCGAGCAGAGGTGGTTGATTTTCCCTGATGGGGAGAGGTACGTAAGTGCATTTAATATTTTTGTACCTTGTGCATTCACGTTTCTTCAAATAACTAATGCGTTGGCCTTGTCATGCTGCAGGGGTTGGGACCACCATCATAGTGTCCGCCGGCCCAACTCCGTCCTTGGAGTTCTTTGCCGGCAAAACTTCCCGGGGTTTGTCACGTTGCCTGGTGAGGGTCGGCTTCCAGAGCTTGGATTGAGCTGGGAGCACTACGTGGCTGCCCCGGCCCCGCCGGATGAGATTATCGACGGTGTCGTGTGCGACACGAGGGCAGACATGGTGATCAGGAAGTTCTGGGTAATTTCTCCTTTACACATTTAAAAATCTTCAACTAGCTAGTTATTAATTGTACTAATCAATATTGTCTCATTTGATTGCAGACATTCTACAGGTGTGAGGAGGGATACGAGGAGGACGCGGCACATGTTATCGAGAACGTCTGCAAGCGCCTACTCCAGAACTTACGGCACGAGGCTCGGGTGCAGGCTGTTCGAGACTACTACGCCTTGCGTGGTATCAAGAAGACCAAGCCGGCGTGCCGCGATAAGTTCCTGAGTAAGGAGCAGTACATGAAGGTAATTCTTAAGGCCTTCTACTTAAGTTCCTTCATTTAGTAATTCTTAGCCGTAGCGCTCAAGTTTCTATTTGCTAACTTAGGCGCCTCCGAGATGGTGTGCGGATCGGATGGATTGTTGGGAGGTGTTGGTCGATGAGTGGTGCTCAAAAGAATGGCTAGCCCTCCACAACGAGGCCAAGGACAAACGTGCCCAAATGGAAGGTGTGCCACACCATCAAGGCAGCTCCAACTTATATCAGTTCGGGCGCAACTGGGTATGTGGTTTGCTTCATGATTCATGCAATTCATTCATCATGCTAGCTTGAGCCCTTTAATTACTAATTTTCATTGTTTCTCTCTTTCAGGCACGCCACAATAAGGTGGATAAGGTGCCAGAGGTGTACGACCTGTATGCCATGGCCCACACTGCCTCTTTCAAGAAAGTCAAGGCTTTCTCTCAGTCTGACCTCGATGATGCAAACAACTTCACCAACATCTCCTCCCACAACAAGCTCGTGAGATATAGAGATGAGGGGAAGGCGAGGAAAGGGGAGGACTTTAACCCGAGCCAGGGTCCCATTGATCCAGAGCTGGTGATGATATCTGGTGGCGGGAGGTCCCATGGCTCCATAGCCATTGGAGATGGACTTATCCGTTGTCCTAGCACTCTCCCGGAGATCAAGGCGCGCCAGTCGAGCTCCGCTCCTGAGATAAGGCCTCGTGAACGGCCAGTGCAACTCGCCATCAAGGTTAGTGATACGTACTCAGTTATCTTTCTCCATTACATTGTGTGCGCTTCCATCAATGATTACAAATGGTCATGTGAGTGGTGTTGCAGGCTGCTATACAGAGTGAGAGAGATAGAACGGAGAAACTTCTGGCGGAGGCGGCGGAGAGGCAGCGGGAGTTGGAGGAGAGGACGACAAAGATGATGGAGGAGGAGAGGGCACGGAATGACATGCAGGCAAGGGCCATGTACGAGCTCCTTGTGGTAAGTTTCTTCTGCAGATTAGCCAAAACATTCATGTAGTGTTTGTCTCATTACTAACTAGTATGACTGAGTCGTCGAAACCAAATGTGCAGTCTGTGTGCGAGAAGACAGGTCAGACCGCTCCGCCGATGCCAGTGATTGCTCCTGGGACCACGGTGAGTTTTATTTGAATGGACATTACTTGCTAGTCTTAACATTTGAGTGTCATCATGCTAACAAGACATTGGAAATGATCTTTGGTGCAGCGTAACTCCAGACAAGCATCGCACGATCCTTCTCCAGCTACCGACACGAGCCACCCCGCTCCTACACCTCCTGGATCTTGGTAAGTTTATCTAGTGTTTTGCTTAACACATGCATAAAGACCTAGACTTAGCTTTAATTAGCTTAGTTAGCTCATAGACGATCCATTTTACTTAAGTTAGCTCTAAATTGACCCATTTTACCTAGGTTAGCTTATAAATGATCTAGTTCATCCAAGTTAGCTAAAAAATGACCCATTGTACCTAGATTAGCTCCTAAATGATCCATTTTACCTACGTTAGCTTTAAAATGACCCATTTCAACTAGGTTAACTCCAAAATGACCCATCTTACCTAGGTTATCTCATAAACGATCCATTTCAACTAATTTAGCTCATAAACGATCCATTTCACGAAGTTAGCTAAAAAACGATCCATTTCACCTAAATTAGGTCTTAAATGATCCATTTCACCTAAGTTAGCTCAAAAAGATCCATTTCAACTAAATTAGCTCATAAATGATCCATTTCACCTAAGTTAGCTCAAAAACGATCCATTTCACCTTAGTTAGCTAAAACCGATCCATTTCACCTTAGTTACCTCAAAAACGATCCATTTGACCTTAGTTAGCTCATAAACGACCCATTTCAACTAAGTTAGCTCATAAATGATCCATTTCACCTTAGCTAGCTCATAAACGACCCATTTCAACTTAGTTAGCTCATATATGATCCATTTCATGTAAGTTAGCTCATAAATGACATACTCTTCTTGTTCTAGTCTTCTTCTTGTTCTACTCTTCTTGTTCTAGTCTTCTTCTTGTTCTACTCTTCTTGTTCTAGTCTTCTTATTCTAGTCACCTATTTCTAACTTTCTTATTTTTCATTTTGCAGATTTCATTCACTTGACGAAAGCTTGCATAGATGGAGTGCTCCTTATCCCTTTCTCTTTTCTTTTGTATCGTTGAACTATGCATGTATCTTGGTAGTTGGATGAACTATGCTATGTATGATGGAACTATGCATGGAACTTGGTAGTTGGATGGAACTATGCATGGAACTTGGTAGTTGGATGGAACATATGTGATGAAGTTATGTGATGGAACTATGTGTGATGGAACTATGTATGATGGAACTATGCATGTTGGATATCTTATATGTTTGCTCTGTAATTGCCTTATGAAATATATCTATATATGCCATATATATTTCTGTGAAAATTGTTGGATTTAATAAAAAACAGAAAAAAGACCCAATATGCAGGCTCTTTGCCGTCAGCCACCGACGGCAACGGGCCCTTTGCCGTCTGCCGCGGACGGCAAAGAAGCCACGTGGCATCCAGCTGTGCTTCCTGGGAGCTAACCCATTTGGTCAGTTTGCCTACAGTGGCAGACGGCAAAGAGTTTGCCGTCAGCGGCGGACGGCAAAGGCCTGCCATGTAGTGACGTGTAGATGACATCATATGGCAGACGGCAAAGGCACTAGAAAGTTTGCCGTCCGCGGCGGACGGCAAAGGCCTGCCGTTAGCCACTTAACGGACTGAGAGCACAATTATTGCCATCCGCCCTCTTTGCCGTCCGCGGCAGACGGCAAAGGGCCTTTGCCGTCAGCCGCCAGGAAGCAGACGGCAAGGTAGCTGTTTACCGTAGCCTACTTTGCCGGAGCCTTTTGCCGTCTGCGGCTGACGGCAAAGGCCTTTGCCGTCCGCCGTTCGTGCCTTTGCCGTCCGCCGTGGCAGACGGCAAAATAGCTGATTCCTGTAGAAGGTGTGAAATTGAGTAAGACTCAATGCCCGACCACTGCAGAAGATAGAGAGAAAATAAAAGATGTTCCCTATGCTTCAGCCATAGGCTCTATCATGTATGCAATGCTGTGTACCAGACCTGATGTGTCCCTTGCTATAAGTTTAGCATGGAGGTACCAAAGTAATCCAGGAGTGGATCACTGGACAGCGGTCAAGAACATCCTGAAATACCTGAAAAGGACTAAGGATATGTTTCTCGTTTATGGAGGTGACAAAGAGCTCATCGTAAGGGGTTACGTTGATGCAAGCTTTGACACTGATCCGGACGATTCGAAATCGCAAACCGGATACGTATTTACATTGAACGGTGGAGCTGTCAGCTGGTGCAGTTCCAAGCAAAGTGTCATGGCGGGATCTACGTGTGAAGCGGAATACATAGCTGCTTCGGAAGCAGCGAATGAAGGAGTCTGGATGAAGGAGTTCATATCCGATCTAGGTGTCATACCTAGTACATCGGGACCAATGAAAATCTTTTGTGATAATACTGGTGCAATTGCCTTAGCAATGGAATCCAGATTTCACAAGAGAACCAAGCACATCAGAAGACACTTCAATTCCATCCGGGATTTAGTCCAGGTGGGAGACATAGAAATTTGCAAGATACATACGATCTGAATGTAGCAGACCCGTTGACTAAGCCTCTTCCACGAGCAAAACATGATCAGCACCAAGACTCCATGGGTGTAAGAATCATTACTATGTAATCTAGATTATTGACTCTAGTGCAAGTGGGAGACTGAAGGAAATATGCCCTAGAGGCAATAATAAAGTATTATATATTTCCTTATATCATGATAAATGTTTATTATTCATGCTAGAATTGTATTAACCGGAAACATAATACATGTGTGAATACATAGACAAACAAAGTGTCACTAGTATGCCTCTACTTGACTAGCTCGTTAATCAAAGATGCTTATGTTTCCTAGCCATAGACATGAGTTGTCATTTGATTAATGGGATCACCTCATTAGGAGAATGACGTGATTGACATGACCCATTACGTTAGCTTAGCACCCGATCGTTTAGTATGTTGCTATTGCTTTCTTCATGACTTATACATGTTCCTATGACTATGAGATTATGCAACTCCCGTTTACCGGAGGAACACTTTGTGTGCTACCAAACGTCACAACGTAACTGGGTGATTATAAAGGTGCTCTACAGGTGTCTCCAAAGGTACTTGTTGGGTTGGCGTATTTCGAGATTAGGATTTGTTACTCCGATTATCGGAGAGGTATCTCTGGGCCCACTCGGTAATGCACATCACTATAAGCCTTGCAAGCATTGTGACTAATGAGTTAGTTGCGGGATGATGCATTACAGAACGAGTAAAGAGACTTGCCGGTAATGAGATTGAACTAGGTATCGAGATACCGACGATCGAATCTCGGGCAAGTAACATACCGATGACAAAGGGAACAACGTATGTTGTTATGCGGTCTGACCGATAAAGATCTTCGTAGAATATGTGGGAGCCAATATGGGCATCCAGGTCCCGCTATTGGTTATTGACCGGAGAGGTGTCTCGGTCATGTCTACATAGTTCTCTAACCCAAAGGGTCCACACGCTTAAAGTTACGATGACAGTTATATTATGAGTTTATGTGATTTGATGTACCAAAGGTTGTTCGGAGTCCCGGATGTGATCACGGACATGACGAGGAGTCTCGAAATGGTCGAGACGTAAATATTGATATATTGGACGACTATATTCGGACACCGGAAGTGTTCCGGAGAAGTTTCGGATTAAACCGGAGTGCCGGAGGGTTACCGGAACCCCCCGGGGAAGTATTGGTCCTTGGTTGGCCTTGAGGGGAGAGAGAGGGCAGCAGCCAGGAGGTGGCGCGCCCCCTCCCAAGGGGAGTCCTAGTTGGACTAGGAGAGGGGGGCGCAGCCCCCTTTCCCTCTCCCTCTCCCTCTCTTTCCTTCCCCCCTTCTTTCCTAGTAGGACTAGGAAAGGGGAGTCCTACTCCTACTAGGAGGAGGACTCCCCCTCTCTCCTTGGCGCGCCTAGGGCAGCCGGCCTCCCCCTTGCTCCTTTATATACGGGGGCAGGGGGCACCTAAGAACGCACTTTGATATACGATATTTTAGCCGTGTGCGGTGCCCCCTCCACCAGATTACACCTCGATAATACCGTCGCGGAGCTTAGGCGAAGCCCTGCGTCGGTGGAACATCATCATCGTCACCACGCCGTCGTGCTGACGAAACTCTCCCTCAACACTCGGCTGGATCGGAGTTCGAGGGACGTCATCGAGCTGAACGTGTGTAGAACTTGGAGGTTCCGTACGTTCGGTACTTGATCGGTCGGATCGTGAAGACGTACGACTACATCAACCGCGTTGTGATAACGCTTCTGTTGTCGGTCTACGAGGGTACGTGGACAACACTCTCCCCTCTCGTTGCTATGCATCACCATGATCTTGCGTGTGCGTAGGAATTTTTTTGAAATTACTACGTTCCCCAACAACACCATGACTGGATCTTTTCTACCATGACTTACGATGTCTAGTCGCTGTTTGAACTTTGGAGGTGCTCTGCATTTATGTTTTGCGGTCTCAGAAAGGGCTAGCGAGATACCACTATTGTCATATTATATCATGGTTGTTTTGACAACGTGTTGCTGTTTGAGATATCTTATTATTGCTCGCTAGCTGATTATGTCATTGATATGAGTTAATATAATCTTTAAATGTTAATGTTGGCATGGTTAGTTATAATGTTGGCTGAAAACCTGGGTGCTGTTTAAGCTTATTTCTGTAAACAAGAGCAAAAGAGTTCATAAAAGTTTTTATTTCTCACTTTCAGTTTATCAACTGAATTGCTTGAGGACAAGCAAAGGTTTAATCTTGGGGGAGTTGATACATCTCCAACATATCTACTCTAATTTTCATGATTTGAATGAAAAAGACCCGGACTGACGCTGTTTTCAGCAGAACTACTACGGTGTTCTTTTTGTGCAGAAATAAAAGTTCTTGGAATGGAACGAAACTTTGCGAGGATTTTTTATATCAATAATAAGAATTTATGGAGCCAAGACATGCCGGAGAGGGGCACCTGGGTGGGCACAACCCACCAGGGCACGCCGCCCTCTCCTGGCACGCCGAGGTGGGTTGTACCCACCTGGTGGTCCCTCTAACTCCCCCTCATACTATAAATTCACATTATTCCAGAAAAAGGAGAAAAAAAGAATAATCACGTTTCATGAGATGGAGCCGCCGCCAAGCCCTGTTCTTCCTCGGGAGGGCAGATCTGGAGTCCGTTTGGGGCTCCAGAGAGGGGGATCTTCGTTCTTCGTCATCAGCAACACATCTCCATCGCCAATTCCATGATGCTCCCCACCGGGAGTGAGTAATTTCTTCGTAGGCTCGCTAGTCCGTGAGGAGTTGGATGAGATTCATCATGTAATCGAGTTAGTTTTGTTAGGTCCTGATCCCTAGTATTCACTATGTTCTTAGATTGATGTTGCTATGACTTTGCTATGCTTAATGCTTGTCACTTTGGCCCCGGGTGCCATGATCTAAGATCTGAACCCTTTATGAATTCATCATTATATCCATGTTTGAGATCCGATCTTGCAAGTTATAGTCACCTACTACGTGTTATGATCCGGCAACCCCAGAGTGACAACAACCGGGCCCACTCCTGGTGATGACCGTAGTTTGAGGAGTTCATGTATTCACTATGTGTTAATGCTTTGTTCCGGTTCTCTATTAAAAGGAGGCCTTAATATCCCTTAGTTTCCAATATGGACCTCGCTGCAACGCGAGGGTAGGACAAAAGATGTCATGCAAGTGCTTTTAATAAAGCACATATGACTATTTACGGAATACATGCCTACATTATATCGATGAACTTGAGCTAGTGCCGTATCACCCTAGGTTATAATTGTCACATGATGAATATCATCCAACAAGTCACCAATCCAATGCCTACGAATTTATTTATATTGATCTTGCTGCGTTGCTATTGCTATCATCACTGTTTCACTTGCTACAAATTACTGCTATCACTATTACTGTTACCGTTGCTAATGTCACTACTATTAAACTACTTTGCTACTGATCACTTTGCTACTGATAATTAATCTCCAGGTGTGGTTGAATTGACAACTCAGCTGCTAATACCTTCAAATATTCTTTGGCTCCCCTTGTGTCGAATCTATAAATTTGGGTTGAATACTCTACCCTCGAAAACTGTTGCGATCCCCTATACTTGTGGGTTATCAGTTCCCTGGGAGGAGGACGGCAGACAAATGCATTTTCCTCGTAGTTTAGTTGTGACGCAAGATCGAACGGTCGTAGTTTCAGGAATGTTATCAGGAAAACGAGCCCAGTTTTTCTTTTCTTCCTATATATAAAAAAGTATGCTACTTGGTGTTGGCTTAGTCAACAAACGATTGTGCCAACCTTGACCGTTGGAATGACATTCAACGTCTGTCGTGTTTCTTCAGTCTCTTCTTCCTCCAGCCGCCAAAGCCAAACCAGCGCCGGCGGGACCGCCTGCTCCCGCCTCCCACGGATGGCTGTGCTGCCGCGCACGCATCATGGCCACATCGCACCCTAAAACTCTACGCATCTTCCCCGGCTCATGTTCGTTCCCGTCCGAGGCCTCACCATTGTCCTTTGCCTTGGTTTGCTCGCCATGGCGCCGCCCTCCGGTGTTGTCAACATGGTCAACAACTAAGAGGAATAAGGAGATGGCTGTACATGGTGAGGATGACAATAGGGACCCAGTAGCGCGCGCAGTAATTTTGTTTTTTCGGGATGGAGAAGAGTATCAACTGGGTTGTGCGGGAGCTGTGGCCCGTCTATCCCAGGCTTTTACTTCATATGTTTACCACATGACCCACCCAGTTTGGTTTTTTACTTTCTAAAAATGGCTAGCCCAGCTATTTTGTTTTTTGCAGAATAACCAACGTAAGCCTACTTGCATTTCTACGCCCTGCTGGGCCGGAAATCTTTCAAGACGAGGAGGGATGCATTCGGGCTTGCCCAGAAAATGGGCTATAAGTAATAAGAAATGGGCTATAAGTAATAATGAACAGGCTGTAAAATGAAAAATATAGCAAACAGGCAATTAGTTCCAAAATACTTTTTCCCTTCGGATTTTGATATTTTAAATTTCATTGTTTTTGTGCGGGTAAAATTTCATTGGATTTAAATTAAGGTATGTTTAGTTTTTAAATTAATTTGGATCTGGCTAGAAATTTCGGGATGTATGCTGTCCGGGACAGATTTGGAGGCTGACTTGTGGGTCTACTAGGTTGACGTGTACGAAAGGCTTTGTCATCTTAGTCCACAAATGATTCTAGCAGCAGTGATCGTTGGGTGTTAATCCAACGGCCGTGCTGTTTCTTCAATATCTGATCTTCTTGCTCCAGCCGCCCAAACCAGCGCCGGTGGGACTGCCTGCTCCCGCCTCCCATGGTCGGCTGTGCTGCCGCACAGGCCGCACCGCCCCACCCTACTCCATTGCTGGCCAGGCCATTCCTCTACTCACCCACACCTCCTATTATTTTCCGGTGACGGCAGCCAAACCAAAAAACCCTCGTACTCCCACCGCGTGGGCAACCACTGCCGAGTCTTCCCCGGCTCCGTGTCGTTCCCTTCCTAGGCCTCGTCGTCGTCCACCGCCCTGGTGCTCTCGGCGCAGCGTGGTCAACATGGTCAATGAACGACATCCATCGGAAGTGGACTGTACGTGGAGACGCTGATAGCTGGATCCACAGCCGCACACAAGGAAACGCCTCCTTATTACATGCAAAATAATGATTCCTCCACCTGACAGCTGGGACCCACCGGAAGGGCCTCTGTATTTCATGAAAAACGTTCCACCCGCTGACAGCTCGGACCCACCAGTTATATCTTCGCACGCAAGGAAGTGCCTCCTGATTACGGACAAAAAAAATGAATACTCCCCCTGCTAGCTGGGACCCACCATAGTGGGAGGCTGACTTGTGGGCCTACTAAGTTGACGCGGACGGAGGGCTTTGTCAACTTAGTCAATATGAATGATTCTAGATCCAGTGACCGTACGATGTCTATCCAACAGCCGTAGTATTTCTTCAACCTTTGCACTTCTTGCTCCAATCGCCCAAACCAGCGCCGGTCGTGCCGCCTGCTCCTACGTCCCGTGGCCGGCTGTGCTGTTGCGGAGGCCTCACCGCCCCCTACTACTCCCACCACAGGCCAGGCCATCCCTCCACTTACCTATACCCCCTGTTATTCTATGGTGACGGCAGCCTCACACCGAAGCCGAACCAGTGAACCCTCCTACTCCTCTTCGCGTGGGCATCCACTGCCGCGTCTTCCCCGGCTCTGCTTCGTCCCCTTCCTAGGCCTCGCCGTTGTCCACCGCCTTGGTGCTCTCGGCGCGGCATGGTCAATGTGGTCAATGAACGACTTCCATCGGAAGAGTACTGTACGTGGAGAGGCTGACACCTGGGTCCACGACCGCAGCAAGGAAGTGCCTCTCTATTACGCGGAAAATAATGATTTCTGCACCTGACAGCAGGGACCCACTAGACAGGCCACCGTATTTCACGAAAAAAACATTTCCCCCTAACTGCTGGGACCCACCAGCTACATCTTTGCACGAGGAAGTGCCTGACAGTCGGGACCCACCTGGTCGAAGCGTACGTAGCGTTGTCATTCTGGTCACGAACGTGTATGTACATACGATTGCTCTGTTTGCAGGCTGCAGCGATCAACCATGGCCGTGTAAGGAAGGGCACGTGTCGTAGTATAGGCACGCATGTGTCGTAGTAGAGGCGCGCACATAGCATGTCACGCAGTCCCGTTAATATCGTGTACACGTACGTATAGCCAGGGTGCAAGAAAGTAAATACGGCCACATACGTACATACAGGCGGGGTCTCAAACGCCTACTCGCGCATACGTACGGCCAGGGCTCGTGTACATGGCTGGGTCGGAACGGAGAAACTGCGTCGTGTTCATCGGGAGCTAACCGCCTTGGATGGAACAGCCGATCGAAATGAGGCCTAGCGTACCACAGAACGGAGGAAACGGCCTTGTGTTCGACCGGCCACGGTCGAAACGGGATCCTGTTCATTGGGACGGGTCCGGCGTACCACAAAACGGAGGAAATGGACTTCTCTTGGACCTCCTACGGTTGAAACGGGGTCCTGTTGATCGGGAGGGGTGTGGCGTACCGCAAAACAGAGGAAATGAACTTGTGTTGGAACGCTACGGTCGAAACGGGGGTCCTGTTCATCGGGAAGGGTGTGGCGTACCGCAAAACGGGACTCCACATGCTACTGTTCATCTCCACCGTCAACCTCCTCCAGCTTCCACGGGCTACTATTCATCCACAGTCGACCTCCTCCACCCTCCACCAGCGACTGTTCAGCCACGGCATCTCCCCTCCTGCCTCCACCAGCCAGTGTTCATCCACGGGCTCCTGTTCATCCAGCCTTCACCGCTCGTCCACCAGCTAATGTTCAACCAGCCCTCTCCATGGGGTCCTGTTCAACCACCCATCCACAGGCTACTGTTCATCCACCCCTCCACCGGCTACTATTCAACCAGCCCTCCACGGGGTCCTGTTCATCCACCCCCAACCGGCTCAATCGATCGGGGTCTTGTTCATCCAGCGGCAACAACCTCTACTACCACGGGGTCCTGTTCATCCAACCCCCCACCTGGAACTGTTCATCCAACACCCCCAACAACGCTCACTGTTCATCAAGGGAAGGAGGCAACAGGTTCGATCGGCTTCAGTTAGCAGCAGTAGCAACAGATTACTCAGGTTCAATTAACAGCAAGGGATTGGTCGGGGTTCAGTAACGTAGCTAGTGCAATCGCTCGGGTTCAGTTAGAGCCCAACACCTCGCTTGGGTTCAGTTAGAGCACAACGCCTCGCACAGACACGCGTACGTGTACGAGAGAAACGTGCAAAACTCCGTGCATCGCTCGGCCCCGACCACCCACCGTAACCAGGAACTCCCCGATATTTTCCCCGCCCTCGCTTCTACCACAGTTTTTTCCATCATGGACGGCCCAAAGAATGTCATGCAGCTGCGTCTCCGGCTTGCCCAGGACGAAAAGCCCATTTTCTGTCATGATTTTTTATCATAGAAGTAGGAGCCCACCACATCTATGATGATACCGGGTTTTATCACAATTATCGTAATAGAAGTGTCACAAGCATGAAAGAAAAAAAATTCGTTCAACCCAAAATGTCACGGATGTGTCTTTTTTTGTAGTGTAACTAATTAAGAAGATTAGCTAATCGGCATATGAGTGTCGGATAGGATTACGAAACGTCGGACCATCGTAACTTCGTCGTACACGACAACTATCGCACACGCTATTCTGTGGTGCAATGTTTACGATGCATACTTCATCAGAAACAGTTCATGGTTGTGAATCGTGTACGATAAGGCAACTATCACAAATGTTTAGTTTGCCCACACCATTTGTGATATTATCTGACATTGCACACGCTTTGCAAACGGCAACTGTGTGCATGCTTGCACACGTTTCCTCTCTGTGAACCATCTCGGATTATGGTGTATATCGCAAACGTTTGTGTTTTACCAACCGTGTGTGTCGTAACGACCTGGAGAGCGTAATTTAATTGCTGCTATTTCAAATTGTACCGGATTTGAATTTGAATGTATGCTATAGATTTATTCATATCCATCAGGTTCAAACAACCAATGCATTATTCGATTCATAGGTACATATGTTCAAGAATTACATAAGAACCAAATAAAGAATGATGAACCACAGTTGTATACTTGTACTATTAAAGACGGTAAAGAAAGAGGCGAGATACATTCTGGTTGCTGAACAAGGTGAAGCGGAATGCCCATATTGTGCCCTCCTCCATGCAGAAGGCACGCATGACTCTAGTCCAACCCCTTGTGATGGCTGACCGCCAAACCTTCATCGTCTTCATGAAAACATCTAGATAATCATCATGTTCTGGTAGAAATACTTTAACCTTTGCATGCCCACCAATCATGTAGTTTGAGAGGTAATCTTGAGTAAACTGCTTTGGAAACCACTGCAAAGGAAAAACATTCAGACATTGTCATCTAACACAACTCATTATGGGCAGTAAAAAGAAGGCTGCAGAGTTCTTACTTACCATCCTGCAGTTTGCCATTGTCTCGGATAAAGTGTAAACAAATAGTTTAATTGCCATCTTTGGATCCATTTTACAAACAATCTTTATCAGCTTCCTCACTTGATGCTGGTTCATCGATATCTCATTGCCCCATACGCAGAAAGGGTCGAAGCATGGATCTTTACCAATGACATATGTACCTAAAAGCACCAAGTTAATATTAGAAGCTAAACAGCAATTGCACAATGATGTAGTACAACACTCTTTTATAATATCTTATAACATCCAATATACTCACATATTAGATGAATTAACATCTTATATTATGGGCCGAAAGTAGTTTATTGCATTCTTACAAATTATGAGCTGATTAACTGCTGATGTATCCATGGGTTACAGTTAGTTTGAGCTAGTTCGGGCTCAAATAGCCCTAAAGTATATCTAAACATGAGGGCTAGTTTGAGCTAGTTGCATCTATAACCCACCCAAAAAAACTATCCAACCCACACTACTAGGAAAAGGCCTGCTAGTGGCGCACCTGTTTGGCCATTAATGGCGCACTACAGGTGCGCCACTAGCATCACGCCACTAGTAATTAATACTAATGGCGCACCCCTGCTGCGCCATTAGTATACCAGATACTAATGGCGCACCAGGGAGTGTGCCATTAGTATGTCACACGGTGCGCCATTAGTATGCCTCCTAGGGGGCCATATTTACCTTGTGCTCTGGCTTACTAATGGCGCACTTGCAGATGATGCGCCACTTGTGTGCTTACTGCAGTGCGCCACTAAAGTGCAGATTGGTGCGCCACTAGTATGAATATTAGGGATTATTATTTATTTTCTTTTCTGATATTTGCACAGGTTACAAAACATATTACAGCATAGAATATAGACAACACAACATATAAAGAGTAGATTTATCGAATACAATAGAAGATTAGTCTCCGAATACAATTCATCATATTAGTCTCCGAATTTAAAATACCGAACAAAGTTAGAACATTACAAGTCTCGAGACCGTGAGTGGCGAGTTTGTCTTCACATTACAAGTTGATATCGATCATCTAAACTACCATCACATAGAAGAGAGCTGCGGTCATCACGATGAGCATCATCGCGATGAAACTGGTCTTCATCCGGTTCCACCAACGCTCCCTCCTCTCTCCCGCTAGATAGCGCGCGTATCTAGCTTCCGCCTCCGCCCTAGTGGTGTACCCTTTGTAACTGTTACCGCTGAAATGGTGAACCTGTCTCCGACAGTCCTCCTAGTCATCGTAGACTCCGGGAACCTTACCCTTGTACACGACATATGACGGCATCTCTATATATGCACTAGCCAAACAAAATGTTAGTAGCAATTCACAGACAATACATAAGCAATATATAAGTATGCAACAAAAGGATCGGAAGAGAAAACCAACACATTAATAGCACGATTCATGGTCCTACTAATAAATAGCATCGATTACATATAGGTTGAACGACTGTCCAAACCAAAGAGACATACATGTTCATTAAAGTTTAATATTACAACATTGGCCAATCGACATTTCAGAACTACATAGCATCACTACTTTCGACTCGACTCAGGGACCGGAGCGTGGATGAAGCCGCCGTCTTTTGTGATGGTCATGAAATCGCGGGCGTTGTCAGCCTGCATTTGTAGCATTGTTTCTATCTCACTGTTGGACGGTTGAGATCTGAGGTAGAACTGCCCCAAGGTACAAAGGACATCTTGATGGATGATTTCCGCAAACTCCGACTGGATGCGAAAGAATTCTTGTCTGATGTCCGCGTCCTGGATTGCCAACAAGCGTGTGGCCCAATCTTTGAGATTATTTGGTAGCAGAAGGTGATTATGGTCCCGTACGATCGCCCGCATGTAATGGAGGGCGTAGTAGGCATCCTTCTGACCGCCAGGCGGCTGCTTGACGCAGGGGAACGTCGTATTGTGGGTGAACACGTGCTTGCCGTACCTACGAATTGGCCTCTTGAAGGTGCCTCCAGATTTGGCGTAGCCGGGGAGAGCATCATCAAGAACTTTCTTGATATTTGTGTAGTCTATCTTCGACTCACGGTCCGAGTCGAAATACGTGGCCATGGAATATTTCGGGCTTAAGAGGATGAGTGTGCAATGTGTGTCACTGCACAAAACACGGAATGTTAGAAAAAAAAGAACGATCGAAATCTAAGAAATCATATGTTACGGGGCGGTGAGGGGATGACTTACTCGGGAAAGTAAGGCACGAGGAAGTTATCCTTATCTGGGTTTGCCGGAATGATGCCTTTGAGGTATGAACTCACGACTTGCCGGTCCCCAGCGCTGCCCAAGATCTTGGCACACATGTAGAAGGGGTCGACTATCACGATGTCCGGGGTCTTGTCTCTAATGACCCACATCTCCATACTCAGCAAAAATAGCCAAAGGAAGGTGTAGTGCAGCGGATGAAGGTTAAACATAGCGAAGATGTCATCAAACTGCAGGACGATCATACCCCCGATGGCGCTATCCACAAAGCCCTTGCCCTCTGGCACCTTGGCCACAAAAACCGGGTATGCCACATCATTCTCAGAGAGACGGCGCTTCTCCAAAGAAAGAACACTGTCATGCAGACTCCGCATAGCACCGGTTGCAGCATTGAGAAGATTAGTCGGTAGCATCGCCCTACCCGCCACATGCACCCTCCTCGAGATATCCTTAGGTGAAGGTGGCCCGTCCTAAGCACGGATCGTACTCGGTGCCGGCTGGCTCGCACCGCCCTTGTTATTCTTTCTTTTCTGTCCCTTCTTCTTCATCTGCTGTAATGGGATCGTGTTCTGCTCAGAGACCGCCTTCTTGAGTGTGTTGGCGCTGATAATATTTTGCACCTCGGCTATTTGAGGCTCGGTGAAGGCGGCAGCTGGAGGCATCTCCTGAGAACTGAACGCCAGACGACGCCTGTTGCAATTGGGTTTCTCCGTGGTACCAGCTAGATCGCGGTCATCTTTTGCCGGGTTGGGTTCTTGAGAAAGAGGCCCCAAGAATTCGTCACCGTACCCATGTTCGTTGAAGTACTTATCGACGTTGGTAAATGTACCGTACCCATATGCATGTCCGGATCCTGTGCCATATGCATGTCCGGTAGCGTTGCGGCGGTCTTGCCATGGCTTGGCGCCGGCACGACTGGCGGTGTTGTCTGTGGGGTGGTGTCCCCCGCCCCCAAACGAATCTGGCTCTTCGGCCAAAGCAGGGTCCAGCTTAAGCAGGCGCTGAGGGTCATCACATCATCTTCGTCGGCCCCAGCGGGTCGAATCGGAGGTAACAACTCGTCGCAGCCTGGCAGCACCCGAGCCAGTTCAACCCTATACATGGTGGGTAGCATCGGATTACCGTGGATCACGGGGTTGCCCGGTTGAACGATTCTGCCCTTGGCGACATCGATCAACTTGCTGCCCACGAAGTGCAGGAGAGTGCATGGAACGTCGGCGGTGCCCTGCGAAAACATGTAGGGCGTCAGGGATGCCCAGTCAAAGGCAAGGAGATGAAGTCATCAGCCGAGAGGCTTAGTTACCGTGATGGCGTCGAGCTCGGCTAATGTCGAGGCACCGCCAACGGCGGGCGTGCAACTGACGGAGGGGCCACTTGCTGCCAAGGTGCCGGCCGGCGTACACCCAGGTGCATTAAGCTCCAATGCCTATGCCGGCGCCGGAGACACCAATACCGCCTCCGCCGGAGACACCAATGGCGCCGCCTGCGTGTTGTGCGAGTTGCTGGCCGTGAAGCTGGGAACCGGGGGCGGCCCCTGTTGGCCGCCCGCAATCCACGTCCGCAGCCCCTGAATCAAGGTAGGCACAATGGCGGTGAGCATCGTTCCCAGTTGTTGTTGCACCTGCTCTGGGACAATCTCCGGAATCCGCGCCACTTGTGCCTTGAGTTCTTGAACCTCGTGCGACTGGCTTTCTGAGCTGGTCTTTCTCTCCTTTCGCCCACCAGCGTTATAGTATGACGACCATTTTGTGGACAAGCCTTTGCCGGCCACACGACCAGCTGACGACGGCTTACTGAACTTATCCTTGTTTTTCATTACTTTCAACGCCCTATTTAGAGTGCTGTCCCAAGGGGAGCTCTGAGACGACCCCGCGCTACTGCTTTCAGTCTCCTGCGGAAGGAATGTGAACCATTTAGAAATTTGGCTTCATTAATTAGAATGCAACCATATGGAGCTAATTACGCGGGGGTGTATTCCTTACCAGAACAAGCTCAAGCGGCTTGGTCTTCGGATCCGTGGTAAGCTCCTTTGTTACCGGGTCCACCTTGTACCGGGCCCTGACATAGTTCCTGGTCTGCTTGTCACGGTATTTCTCGAAGCGGGGCGGTAGGCCTTGCTCGGCACGCTCCGCGTCCTCCTTGTCCCATATAGGTTCCGCCACTCCGTAACCGCCGGGACCGAGTTGGTGGACCCCTAAGTTCAAGTCCCGCATATCTTTCCCCCACTGACTTGATTCCACGGTTGCATTGCTCTCGCACTTGATCTTGAACTCCTTGTAGTAATCTTCGCTGATCGAAGGATGTTTCTCCTTGATCTTCTCATAACTATCACCTTTTTCAATCATTCTCTTCACCGCGCTTCTCCAAGTAGACAGGGCCGTGCTCATCTTCGTGAGGGCGGCACTGTTCACTTTATTCCCTGAAAGGCGTGTGTTTGCAAAGTCAGCGGGCAACTTGTATCGTTCGTGCAGCTTCGTGAAGAGGAGGTTGCGCAAATTCCCTCGGTCCTTATGCCTTAGGTTCTCGGTGTTGATCGAGACGGTGCTCCGGAGAATGCACCCGAGCTGAACCGAGTACCCCTTCACTAATTCTTTGGGCGCCGTTGGATGCCCGTCGGAGGACACTTCAGTAAATTCGTCCTTGATGGTGCCGAGCACGTTCGCGCGCCGGTCCTTCCGTTGCCTCTTCGGTTGGCTGCCATCTGTGCGTGCGCTGCCATCATCAGTGGTGGCATCCTCGGCGGCACCATCAGTGGTGTCATCCCCGACGCCACTAGGGGTTGTGTAGTCAGGATCGGTGTCTTCCGCGGCGTCCTCATAGCGGTGAGGTTCTTCCTCCATCTCCTGGGACAGCTCCCAGAATTGCTTGCCCGAACCGCCGGCCTCATCGTTGTGGGCCATGTTTTGCTCTAAATAGGAAAAAAGTTTCGTCAAAAAGTTGGTTATTGTCAAGGAACAAGATCTCTAAGTTGACCAAATAACCTAATTCTCGAGGAATTTCGCCAAAAAGTTGGTTATTGTCAAGGAACAATTGAGAGATGTTTGTGATATTGCCTAGGTGTTTTGGGATGGAACCTGTTAGTGTGTTGTTGCTAAGGTCCAAGTCCCTTCATAACCGCCTTCTTCTTGTCTCCTCATTTAGGGTTTGTCGACACCGAGGCATCCTAAAAGCTAAGCTTTTATCATTTAGGGTTTGTCGATGCCGAGGCACCCTAAAATCCTAAGCTTTCATCATTTAGGTTTTCATCGACACCGAGGCACCCTAAAAGCCAAGGTTTTATCATTTAGGGTTTGTCGACGCTGAGGCACCCTAAATGCTAAGTTAAGTTTTCATCATTTAGGGTTTATCGATGCTGAGGCACCCTAGGTGGACTGATATATATGGGTATCTTCTAATAATATACCCTATCAAGAAAAGGGAAGGAGAATTCTAATTCACCAAGAGACAGTAAACATATCACACTTCTATATGTATAACACAAGAGGCAGTTCAGCCTACTTAATTAAGTACTAAGATACCCCGGCCCATGAATTAGTCGCAAGTACCCCATATGTCCTATTTTTAGCAAAGTCATGCTAAAATTCACGGAAAATTTCAGCATGACCTTTGCTGAAAATAGGACATATGGAGTACCCGAATTTGCGGGAACGAAAGTTAATCGACATTCCGGCAAACTCAAGGGCCTCTTGGGGTACCTGCAAAATCATTATCCAATCAAGGAATTGCGCCGCACACTGCTGCCAAAATCATTATCGACATGCTGGTACCGTGTTTCTCAAAAAAACATCAATATCCAACTACATTCTCAAAGACCACAAGCCCAAGCCAGGGGCATCAGTCCTACAGAACTGAACCACAAGCCCAAGCCAGGGGCATCAGTCCTACATCAATATCCAACTACATTCTCAAAGACCATACACATCAAGCATGGGATCGGACAATGACAGCACTGAACCACAAGCCCAAGCCTGTACTTAACTAGGACCAGGTCCATTAAATCCTGAAAGACCAAGAAATGGAATCAGCTGCTATTGTAGAATCCATAATCCAGTGTCACTGATTGAGTCATGGGAAATGCCAAGTCTCATAAATATCAACGAGTACCATCGAGATCGATTTTAATAAAAGTAATATAGTAAAATAAACAGTTAAGTCCCATAGGTGAGCAAGAAACTTTGGTCTTCTAGTTACAGTCCTACAGAACAAAGCTAACATAATTCTAGATGCCGCAAATCATCTCCAGAAGATCAAAATGGCACAGGGGGCTGATGATTCAAGATACAATTGTGGAACAATCACAGCAGTAGTAGGAAAGTAGTAGTTCACAAAGATTATGTTTCAACTAGTGTGTTACAAGGCTGGTATATGCAACTAGGGTGTTAGTATCTTTAGTGGAGTATACAATGCAGAACCAGGCACAGAGAATTATACAGTATTAGTTTGGAAAAGAATGAAGCTGCCATCCTTTTTATTAACCTATTAAGCATAATATTTGGTCACAGAAAGCAGTACTACTTCCACTACTAAAGTAAAGCAATAGAATAAACTGTGCACGTGTACTTGGTAGCTCACTCACATTACCAGTTCACTTACAAACATAGCAAGAACGTTTTCAAAGCATGATAAGTTGATAACAATGTCATGTTATCAAATGAACATCTAAGGAATCCAGTAGCAAATGAACCTAGTGAACTATCTATTTGTAAAAAACACAAAAGGAGAAGAAAAATTACATGTTGAAGCAGCCCTGGCACTTGACGTCCTGCAACAGATAACACATGACCATTAGAACAACTACAATCCGAACAGAAAAACAAAAAAATTGTCAAACTGAAGCATAACGAACGCATCCAACCAATTGCGGCCACATCTCATTCACTAGTGCTAGGATATAGACAAGACAAGCAGCGACATATACATGATAAAAGGAACGTGGCAGCACTATGTAACACGGGAATGTCCAGTAGGAGATATGATTCGATGGTTCCATATAAACAACTCAGATCGGTAGAGCACTATAGTGTTCCCTCGCACATTTGTACTAGCATATAGAGATTTTCGAATACCAGAGGAGTAGGAGAAGAACATGTATGCAGTTAGCTACCTGTCCTATAGTCGACGGGAGAAGCTCGCCGGCGGCGACGTTGCACGGGCGACAGACGTCGGAGGCGAAGCCGCTCGGTGAAACAGAAGGCGCTGACCGAGGCGTTGCGGCCTCGGGCGTACGGCGGCGAGACGGATCCTCTGTCGCCGTCGACGGGTTAGGGACGGTGGATAGAAGGAGCAGGGGACTGACTGTGTGTCGAAGGGGGAAAGGGGGGCGAGAGAGGAGGTCACCACGGGGCCGCGGGGATGGACCGGAGTAGCGGTGGTGATGGCGAGATGGGGTCGGTCGGAGGAAGAAGACGTGCTCCGGCGGGCCTCCTCCTCCTGGTGGACGCGGGCCTCCTCCTCCTAGTGCTCTGGCAGCGACTCCGGCGGCGGAGCGAGCGCGGGGGTCGTCGGGTGCCGGGGAGGCGGCGGGGGCACGGGTGCGGCGGCGGGGCAGTGGGCGGCACAGTGAGATGTGATCGATTGGGGATTTTAGTGGGGGGAGGGATAGCAATGGCACACCCCCTAGCGGTGTGCCATTAGTAAAAAAATTCGATAGCAATGGCGCACCTCCTGGCGGTGCGCCATTAGTAATCTTTTTTTTGGATAGCAATGGCGCACCTCCTAGCGGTGCGCCATTAGTAATTTTTTTAGGATTGTTTGTTGCCTAGTGGAGGGCCGGCAGCGGCGGCTTGAACCCTAGGTCTCGCTCAGGGGGGAGGGAGGGGTGGGTGGTGCGCTCGGCCGATTCCGTTCGGGGGAACCGAGCGAGGAGACAGGGGAGGGTACGGGGGGTCGTCGGCGGCGGTGGAGCGGGGGAGGGTGCTGGGGTCATCGGCGGCGGTGGAGCGGGGGAGGGTGCAGGGGGTCGTCGGCAGCGGTGGAGCGGGGGAGGGTGCGGGGGGTCGTCGGCGGTGAGGGGGATCTGGCGAGGGGGGATAGCGGTCGAGATGGAGGGGATCTGGCGCGGGGGGTGCGCCATAAGTAACCTTTTTTTGCGTCTAATAATTTTTTAGAAAATGACGATCAAATTTGAAAACATTTATGAATGTGAAAAAATATGATCAAATTTGTTATTTGAAAATATTTATGAATATGAAAAAATATCATCAAATTTGTTATTTGAAAATATCATCAAATTTGTTATTTAAAAATATCATCAATATTATTTTTGGATTTTTAGTTGCATTCATTTGTGAATTGGTAAAACATTTATGAATATGAAAAAATATCATCAAATTTGAAAAAATATTCATGAATTCAAAAAGTGCCCATAAATTTAAAAATATTCATGAGTTCAAAAAGTGCCCATCATTTCAATATGTCGAAATACAATCGAGAAATGAAGGCTACAATTTAAATACAATCGATCTTAGCTAGCTATCTGTTCACAATCTTCTTTCCCTTATTTTTTGCAAATGGAGTTCTTCTCTTGAACGGACGTCCTTTAGGTAGGGTGGTCCTGCATCTTCTTGTGGTGTATGCTGGTACTTCATTGTTGTCATCATGTTCCATCTTCGGGTCGCCGTACTTGTCGAAGTCTTGCTCATTGGCGACTCCATCCATTCCGATGATGTTCCTTTTGCCTCTCCTCACGACAACACGACTGGGCTTTGACGGGTCGGTAATGAAGAAGCATTGGTCCACTTGGGAAGCCAGTACCCATGGCTCATTTTTCGCGGTGATGTTTGCGCCCGCGGTCTTGGATTTGGCTTCGGGTATAACCATGGTGGTGAAATACCGGTCTTCTTTTAGGACGCTCTTGGCCCATCTGACATGGAACATCGGGACCTTCTCTCCAGCGTAGCTCAGCTTCCAGATCTCCTCGATCCTTCCGTATTATCTGTCCTTGTCGTTACCGGTGTAGGATTCCATCGTTACCCCAGAGTTCTGATAACCATCGCTCTTCATGTCCTTTCCCTCGGTGTACAATGTGTAGCCGTTGATATCGTACGCCTCATACGTCATCAGGTTGTGCTCGGCGCCCTGTGACAAGGCGAATATGAGTTGTTCTTCCGCGGAAGAATCCTCATGTAAAGGGTACGACAGAAGCTTCTGCTTGAACCAACGCGTGAAACATGGGTTGTGCTCTTTGATTATATCTCCGTCCGTCCTCTGTTGGCCTCGGTCATTGTACGTCTTCTCAATAAAGGTTTTGTGCTCTACCACCCAAGGATCGACCACGTCTATGTGTTGTAGCGCGACTAGGTTTGCTCTTTCAAAGTGGGCGAGTCGACCCTCGAAGTCGACATGCATTTCGCGGCGACCCTCACGGTGACCCCATCTAGCGAGCCTGCCGAGGTGCCTGTTGATGGGCAGACCAACGGGGTTCTCGATGCCTAGATAATTCATGCAGTAGGAGATGCACTCTTCGGTCAGAAAGCCCCTGGCTATGCTTCCCTCTAGACGTGACATGTTGCGTACGTATCCTTTGATGACACCATTCATCCTTTCGAACGGCATCATGCTATGCAGGAACGTCGGCCCGAGTTGGATGATATCCTCCACGATATGGACCAGCAGATGCACCATAACGTCGAAGAATGCAGGCGGGAAGTACATCTCAAGCTCGCATAGTATCACCATGATCTCTTCCTGCAGCCTTCTGAGTTGCCTCACGCCAACCGACTTCCGATAGATGACGTCGAAAAAGTTGCATAGGCCAAATAGCGTTTCACGGACGTGCGCGTCCATGATCCCACGGATCGCAACTGGAAGTATCTGCGTCATCAGCACGTGACAGTCGTGAGACATCATCCCGCTGAACTTCTGCTTCGCTGAGTCTAGGTATCTGCTTATCTTCCCCACGTAACTGCAAGGAAGTTCTACTCCTACGAGGCAGGTGAAAAACTGCTCGATCTCCTCCTGACTTAGAGTGAAGCACGCGGGAGGGAAGTCATTTCCGGTCTTCTTGGCCTTTTTGCCTTCGCGACGACTTCCCGTGTCCTGCTTCACCTCATCATCATCATCATTAGCGCGAAGCTCCTCCCTGATGCCCATTGATTTCAAGTCTGCCCTTGCTTTCGGCCCATCTTTGGTCCTCTCTGGCATGTTGAGCAGGGTACCTAGCAGACTCTCGCACACGTTCTTCGCGATATGCATGACATCAAGGCTTTGAGGCACACGGTGGATCTTCCAGTACGGCAAGTCCCAGAAAACAGACCTCGTTTTCCATACCTTCAGCAGCGGCTCTGGCGCCTTTCGCTTCTTTCCCGGCTCTGGCGCCTTTTGCTTCTTTCCCGGAGTGGGCAATCTTTCCAATTTTTCAACAGCTCGTCTATTTCCTCGCCGCTCCTCGTACGCGGGCATCTTCGGGGTTCGGTTTCACCATCGAACAGATCCTTGCGTTTTCTCCATGAGTCATCATCGCGAAGCCACCTTCGATGTCCCATGAACACAGTTTTCGAAGACCCGGGATCTCTATCTAGGTGGCGATACGTTGTGTCATCCATGCACCTGACGCATCCAGAAAATTCGTGGACCACCTGCCCCGTGACATATCCGTAACCGACATAGTCATGCACCATCGTGAGCAGTGCGGCTCTCATAGGGAAATATTCTTTTTGTGCGGCATCCCACGTATTGGCTGGCGTTTTCCATAGCGTGTCTAGATCCTCTTTCAGCAGCCCCAGATACAGATTGATGTCGTTCCCTGGTTGTTTCGGCCCTTCAATTAGCATACTCATGTGCATGTACTTCCTCTTCATGCACAACCAGGGGGGAAGGTTGTAAATCCACACAAACACAGGCCAGGTGCTATGTGTGCTTCTCTGGCTGCCAAACGGATTGACTCCATCGGTGCTCGCACCCAGCATGATCTTCCTTGGATCGTTCCCAAATTCTAGGTGTTCGAAGTTCAACGCTTGCCACTGGCTCGCATCCTTAGGGTATCTCAACATCTTGTCTTTTTTATTTATCTCCGGATCATTTGTGTCATCTTCTCGCTTCTTCCCCTCCCTATCCGCGTGCCGACGCAGGAGCTTTGCTACCTTAGGGTCCGCGAAATACCGCTGCAGACGAGGAGTGATCGGAAAGTACCACACCACTTTTCGAGGAGCTTTCTTCCTCTTCTTGTATCGAGTGACGCCGCACACCGGACATATGGTAGACTCCGCGTGCTCGTCCTGATAAGTGATGCAATTGTTCATGCACACATGGTATTTCACGTGCGGTAAATCCAGAGGACACACGATTTTTTTCGCCTCCTCGAAACTGGTCGGGCACTTGTTCCCCTTGGGAAGACGTTCGTGCCAGAATGACATGTTCTCGTCGAAGCATGCGTTGGTCATTTTGTGTTTTACCTTCATCTCCAGAGCCATGAGCGTTACTTTCAGGCGGGTATCCTCGGGCCTGCATCCTTCATACAATGGATTAACCGCGTCTATCTCTAGTTGATCCAGCTTGGCTTTCTCTCGGGTGGCAGCTCTTACGTTATCCGTCTGCTTAAGAAGCAGCTCTTGAATATGAGGGTCCTGCACCCAGCCCATCGATGGTCCATCGTCGTCTGCTCCGGCATGTTCATCTTCATCATCATGCCCTTCGTCTGCTCCGACATCTTCCTCATCATCATGTCTGGCATCTTCTACATGATGACTGTGTACTGCATCTACTTCGTGATCATGTCCTGGAGATTCTTCGTCTGCTCGCCCGCCCTCGCCGCGGTTGTCTTGCTGCCCTTCCTCATTTCTTGCCCGACCCCCATGGACGACTTCATAATCATCTTCATCACCTTGCCACCGATAGCCATCCATGAAACCACGCAAGAGCAGGTGGTCCCGCACCTGTACGGAATCCGGGTCCATAAGGCTCCTCAGCTTGCATCTTCGACATGGACATCTTATCTCTGTCTCGTTCTTTTGAAGCATCTCGGCCTTCGCGGAGCTCAAAAACCTATTCACGATGCCTTCGGTCATCATGCGGACCATGGTCGCCTGCGGGGTAGAGCAAAACGATATTTTAGAACCAAGAAAAAATTTGGCATGACTTTGCCTAAAAATAGGACCGAAAAGAATGCATAGTGCCAAAATTCTCGCCGATACTGAAATGAATTAACATTCCGGCAAAATATTGGCAACTATCGCATTTCAAATACCAGTACCTGCAAACACAAACATATATGCAACACCACAAACATATGAAACACCACAAACATACATAGATCTAGCTAGGCCACAAAAAGTGCATGTGCACGTTGTTGGAGGGAGAAAAAAGTAGATCTACAACATAAAGAAAGCTTTCCCCTTACTTACCTATCAAAAAAGGTAATTTAACCACTTAATTTGGATGAATCTATGGTGCAAATGAGGTGAGGAGGAGGAGGCAGCCGAGACAAGCTTGGAGGAGGAGGTGGAGAGAATAAAGTGGGGAAAGTGAGTGTGGTAGGTGTGGCTGTCCAAAATATCTAGCTGGTCCCAGGTTACTAATGGCGCACCACCTACAAATGCGCCATTAGTAACCCTGGTTACTAATGGCACACCAGTTAGGTGGTGCGCCATTACTAGTTTTGCAAAAAAGAAAATTGTTAGTAGTGGCGCACCGTGTGTGTGGTGCGCCATTACTAGTTTGAACTAGTAATGGCGCACTATACACTGGTGCACCATTACTAGTTATGAAAAAAAGGAAAACAAATTGTTAGGAGTGGCGCACGGTGTGGGTGGTGTGCCATTACTAGGTAAAACTAGTAATGGCGCACTGTGCCCTGGTGCGCCATTACTAGTTTTGGAAAAATTAAAAAAAGTTTGTCAGTAGTGGCGCACCGTGGGTGTGGTGCGCCATTAGTGTGATGGACACTAATGGCGCACCTACACATGGTGTGCCACTGCTATATAGCAGTGGCACAACACATGTGTGGTGCGCCATTAGTGTCTATATTATCTATAGCCTTTTTCCTAGTAGTGCCAAGGGGTGCTAATTGGAGCTAGTTTTCCTAGTGCATTTATTGCCAATCTAACCCTGCCATCCAAACAACTCTTTGGATGGAGTTAGTTCAGGGTTAGTCATGAGCTAGAAACTAACTCTAACCTCTAGCTAAGTTGAGTATCCAAAGTCCAAACAGGGTTGTGTTGTTGTTTTTGTTGTTGTTGCTGCTGCTGCTCTTCTACGTATATCTAGACATCATCGGAACATTAATGTAACACTCTTCCTTGTTGCTATGTAGCCTAGGATTGCATATTTAGACATTAAGTACAGTGCATGTTGCTATGTAGCCTCAGATATATTACATAAGGCCCTAGTTAAGCTAACGATAAATGGGTTGCAGATATATTCAGTTAAAAGTCCGATTCACCGAGTAGTCCCTTATCAGCCCCGGCCTATATGGTACCAGCTACCCATATCCTGAACAGTGAGCATATAGCCATGGGATGAAACTAACCTAGATGGAAAACAACAGTCGTGTCAGATTCAGGGTTCCACAGACCCTTGAGAGGTTCGAACTCTGGGGTGCATGCGAAGAACTCGTCCTCCCCAGTCTGCCTGCTCACCGAATCCACGGCCTAGCTAGACGAACCCAACGAACAAGAGACATGGCAGTTTTATGTTGGTTTGGGCCACCTTGCGGTGTAATACCCTACTGTAGCTTTGTGGTGGATTGCCTCGAGGGGCTGAGGATGACCTAGTACAGTGGTGGAACAGCCTCAGGACGTGAGGTGTTCTTGTGCTCGATGAGCTGGTGAGCTTCCTTGCTGGGCTTCCTTGCTATCGCCTTGGTGGGCTTCCTTGCTCTCCAAGGGAGAGAGGTTGGCTCTTGCTCGCCACGTCCTCGGGGCCATGCCGCTGCACATCATGATGGCCATGGCTCTTACTCCACCCATCCTAAAGTAGCTGAACCGATTGGTCCGTTCCTTTCTCTGGCGCGGACGCAAGGAGGCCAACGGAGGCCACTTGCTCTTCAATTGGTGCACGGTCTGTCGCCCTATTTCGCTCGGAGGCCTTGGCATCCCAGACTTCCAGCGTGCAGGGATTGCACTCCGAACTCGTTGGCTATGGCTCCAAGCGACAGATCCTTCCCGGCATTGGCACCACCTGCACATGCCGATCTGCCTTGAGACCCAGGCCATCTTCCGTGCTGCCACGTCATGGGCCCTCGGAGACGGCCGCTCCTGCCGCTTCTGGGTTGACCCTTGGCTCGACATCATGTCTATTGCGGAGCTCGCCCTGCTAATCTTCGCCAAGGTGTCGCGACGTCGGTGCAAGATCCCTTCGTTTCGCGATGCCCTTGCCGATCGCTCTTGGGCGCGGGACATCTCTGGGTCCTTGGGGCCGGCGGCTCTGTTTCAGTACGTCCACCTTTGGTAGTGGCTGCGTTAGGTTACTCTCTCGGACTCGCTCACGTGGCAATGGACTACGAATGGTGCATACTCTGCGAGCTCCTGCCACAGCGCCATGTTCTTCGGCTCCACTGAGCTCCCCCATTGGCGGCTCATCTGGTGCCCTTGGGCTCCTCTTCGGGTGAAGATCTTCTTCTGGCTCGCACTCAGGGATCGGTGCTGGAAGGTGGAGCGCCTAGCCAGGCACGGCCTCCCCCATGGTTCCGTTTGCCCCCTTTGCGACCAAGCTACAGAAACCATGGCTCACCTCCTCTCGGGCTGTCCATTCTCTAGACAGGTTTGGTATGAATCCCTCGCTAGGTGTCGGTTGCCAGTGTCCACCCCCACCGCAGACACCCCCTTCATCGATTGGCTGGCCGCTTCGGCTGCCACCATACCCACTTGCCTATGACGTGGCTTCACCACCCTGGCCTTACTGCATCGCATGGGAGATCTGGAAGCAACGCAACGCATGTGTCTTCGACGCTGCCCGACCATCCATCTCCACGACCTTGGCGACGATCAGGGAGGAAGCCCGTGGCTGGGCTCATGCGGGCACCCTAGGACTCGGCCTCATCCTGCCCGACGAGTAGTTCTTTTCTGCTTTGGGGATGCGTACACCCCTTTCTGTTGTATGCACAACCTCGTGACTCACGCCGCGCTGCGTGATCGTGCTCGTCAAAGGTTGTTCCTGTAAATGTTGTTAACACTCTTTTCTACCTATCAATGCAATGATACGCAAGCCTTTTGCGTATTCGTGAAAAAAGATGAGCTGGTGAGCTAGTCAGGGTGGAATGGATCCGATGATCCATCATCCTCCATGGTGGTGGCTAAGTCCTATTTATAGTGGCCTTGGTCCTCTTCCCAAATGTAGGCCGGAAGGGATCCCACAACGGCCAAATTCAAAGGGAGACAACTAGTACAAGTTATCCTGACAAAAGTAGTCTTCACCTGCAAAAGCCTCTGGTGGTGACGCTATAGTGGGCTCCATGATGACCTGTGTCCTGCCGTCCTGGCGGTCTTGGTCTTGTTGCACCGATATGGAATGCTTTGATTGATTCCTCGGGACCCCGCGCCTGCGCTTGCCTCCTTAGCACCAAAGAGGAAATTGGTACACTCCACCCACTGGCGCCCGCCTGGCCTTGGTTGTCACGACTCACATCATATGAACCTCGTGAGGTGCAGCTTGTATAGATATCTCCGCTCCTCGAGTTCCTACCTGGGGAGGCCGCCCCTAGGGAGGTCTTGGTGTCGTCCGCCTCGCGAGGCTTGGCCCCTCGCGAGGGTCTTGGTTTTTTTTGCTGAAGCTGGGCAGTACCGGGCCGTTGAAGCAGCCACGTCGTGGGCCGCAGGCAGGCAAGTCTGGGTACCCCCATTCCCAGAACACAGACAGTAGCCCCGGGGCCCAAGGCGCGCTCGAACTTGGCTTCGAGGCGAAGCCAAAGGGCAAGTGCGGAGCGCCGCGAGCCCTAACCGCCTGCGGCCTCGGTTGACGCCTGGCGATTGATGGGACATGGGCGTCTCCCCTTCCCCACGCACTGCCTCGGCAACCCTTTGACTTGACGAGACTCTTTCGCATGCAGAGAAAAACATCATTGCGTGCGATCGTGGAGGTCGGCGGTTGGCCTCCTGAAAGTGCTAGTTATCGACTAGAGGGGGGTGAATAGGCGATTCTTATGAAATTCTTCAAAACGTGGGAGTTTCAAAGACAAATAATAGAAGTGAACCTATAAACATGCAGCGGAAGGTAGACTACACTAGACAAGCCATAGTCAAGCAAGTATGAAGCTAAAGCACGAAGACTAATAGCAGCTAGGTAGTAAGGATCAGGATGGAAGATAGTATGAAGCCAATCAGAACAAGTAGACACACAGTGAAGTCAAACCGATAGTGTAAGCATGCAATGACTTCACGAAGACGAACTGTAAGTAAAGAAGGGTGAGAGATGAAACCAGTAGCTTGGAGAAGACAATGATTTGTTCGACCAGTTCCAGTTGTTGTGACAACTGTACGTCTGGTTGGGGAGGCTAAGATTTAACTCAGAAGACCGTGTCTTCACCTTATTCCCCTTGAGCTAAGGACACCTAGTCCCCGCCCAATCACTCTGGTAAGTCTTCAAGGTAGACTTCCAAACCTTCACAGACTTCGTTCACCGGCAATCCACAATGACTCTTGGATGCTCAGAACGCGACACCTAACCGGCTGGAGGATTCACAATCCTCAAGTGTAATAAGTCTTCAGGTCACGCAGAAAGAAAGACTTCAGTGATGCCAAACACACTCTTTAGGCTCTGGGTGTTTTGGGCTTTGTCCTCTCAAGGATTTCTCTCTCTCAAACTCTTCGGAGGTGGGTTGCTCTCAAACGACAAAAGCCGTGTACTAACTCTGAGCAGCCACCAATTTATGGTGTAGGGGGTGGGCTATTTATAGCCACAAGGCCACCCGACCTAATTTGTCCGAAATGACACTGGGTCACTAAGGAACTAACACGTGTCACAACGGTCAGATTTCAAACACACGCGGCAGTTTGACTTGGGCTACAAGTAAAGCTGACTCATCCGACTTTGGATAAGATTTGCTCTCATTGTCTTCGCTCGAAGACATAGGGTTTGGTTGAGCATCACTTCATTCACTCTGACTTTGTTCACTTGGACCCCACTTAACAGTACGGTGGTTCCTATGACTCAACAAAGAAGAAAATGAACAACGAAAAAGCTAAGTCTTGGCGCTCCAAAGTCTTCACGCGATGTCTTCTCACGTCATAGTCTTCAATGTGAATATCTTCACATACCACCATTGTCTTCAATGTCTTCATACATTTTTAGGGGTCATCTCCGGTAGGTAAACCGAATCTTTGAGGGACCACTACCTATGTTATCCTGCAATTCTCACAAACACATTAGTCCCTCAACCAGGTTTGTCGTCAATACTCCAAAACTAACTAGGGGTGGCACTAGATGCACTTACAATATCCCCCTTTTTTGTGATTGATGACAAACTGGTTGAAGTTTTCAACGGGGATAAAAGCATGTGAAATTGAAAGGGATTTTAGGTATTGTCTTCATAAGTAGCAAAAGGCTCCCCCTGAAGTTGTGCATATAAGTATTTTGCTTTTGGAATGCAAATGCACATGGCAGGTTGTACTTGTGGAGATCCTCTTCAACTTATGAAGGCAATTCATCATGCATTAAATCATATAGCAAAGATAATGACATGCATAATGAAAAATGGACGTCTGCAATATGACTTCATGCGGGATTTATCATCGCATATGCGGAATTTATCATCGCATCACAGAATAGCAGAAAACGTAGCAGACGACCATCAAGTTTAAGTGTTACAACTCAAAGAACCAAATGTATCAAAAAAATGAGAGTTGTAAGCACTTGGCAAAAGTATAGCAACCACCCATATGGACCCGCTTGAAGGCTATCAACATATGCTTCTCCCCCTTTTGTCAGTAAAGACCAAAAAGGTTTGAAGACATAGTCTCTACTCGTTCCCATGAGGAGTAGGTGAGGCAGCAGGGTCGTCGTTGAGGTTTGTTGGTGCAGACGAACTTGGTGCAGTGTTGACACGTGCTGACGATGGAGGTGGTGAAGTAGCATCGTCTTCATCATCGATGACTCTGGCATTTATTGTCGCAGCAGAGGAGGAGTACTCGGAGTCTTCAAGAGATGGAGTTCGTCGCAGTACAGCCTTTCTGGGAGGTGTCGTGTCAAACTTGAATCGTTCAGAGAAGCCATCATGGTGAAGATCATCTTCAAAACACATAAGAGTCAGCCCCTTCCATGTCTGCCGACAGGTTTCATGAGAGATAAAGGCATTCTTGGTGGCAAGGTTGTGAATCCTGTTTACATCCACCAAGAGGCTTTGCATCTGGCACTTCAGCCAGTCATGATGCTTATCTTGTTTCTGATGAAGGGCAACGAGAAGCTCTCGGTCGTTGAGAACACGATATCGCTTGCGAGGCTGTTGAGCAATAGTGTTTTCAGTGGCTTCAGTTTGGGCACGGTGAGGTGCACGTGTAGTACCAGCCAAAGGATAAACATGAGTGGTAGCCAGAACTCCTTCGATGGGCTGAGTGAAGCTTTGGTGATCAGCATTGTGAAGATAAATTGGCTCCTTGGTAGGCTCTGGGTAGATGGCTTCAACGGACATGTCAACCTCTGGCAAAAAGATAATATGGTTACGTGCAGAGGGCTGATAGTTGAAAGCAGAGTGGAGCTTGATCAGACGCATAACCCAGGGAGCATAGAACTTCAGACCAAAGATGTCGGAGCCTGATGCAGCAAGTTGGCGGATAAAGAAGTCTTGAGCATTGAAGCATTTGCCATGGAGAATATGGAAGACCAAAGTCTTCATTGCACCTTCAAGCTTTGCATTTTGAGAATGTCCTTTGATGGGCCAAAGAGTTCGCCGTATGATGTGGTAGATGGTGTGATGCAGATACTCAAGGTCTTCAACAAAGAACTCCTTAGGATATTCAGCATCTGGAGGCAAAGGCTTCATCATGCTGAGCATCTGGCTCATGTTGGGTTCAGGCTTCTGGAAAATGCTTTCCAAAGCATCACGGTGAAGCTGACAACTAGGTTCAAACAGATCACCTGGAGTGGGCAGGCCAGTGAGCTCAATGACATCAAGAGCTTTGGCTTCATGATGGACATTGCCTGTCATCCACTCAAGGACCCATGTCTTCGGATCCCTGTTGTAGCCACGAATATGGAGGGTGGCGTAGAATTGGAGCAGCAGTTCTTCATTCCAGTGTTCCTTGTCAGTGACAAACTGCAATAGGCCAGCCTCTCTGAAGCAATCCGGCGCTTCTTCTAAACAGGGCAGGCCAGTTATGGCTTCAGTGTCAAGACGCATATGTGGGAATATGTGACCTTGATTGTATAGAAGGCATGAGTAGTAGCTGCGCTGCTGATAGCTCCAGAACCGATCAGATGAAATCTTTGGCTTGGTATAGGGGTTCTTGTCGCTATCAAAGAAGGTGTTGTGTGCAATGAAGCCATTGATATTGAACGATCCTGGTGCAGATGTAGTACCTAGAAACCTTGGCAACCTCGGCTTTGGCTTCTGAACCTGAGGCATGTGCTCCACATGATAGTAGAACTAAGGTCCAGGAGCAGGCGGGGGAACCAGAATTGGCCATCTTACTGTGACAAGCTCGCCTTGGTAGAATGCTCGCTCAATTGTGTGTGGCCTTGGAGGCGGAACAGGAGCAATGGCATTTGTAGGGGCGTCTGGCTGCACATTTGTTGCAGGTGCATCATTGGCTTCATGCACAGTGTTCATTGCAGGCTCCACATTGTCTTCAGCCATGACAACGTCATTGGCTTCAGTAGTGTTATTGGTGGCCGCCTCAGGATTCTCAACCTCCACTTGAGTAGCTGGAGGGTCGGGCACAGACAAGTTCTCTTCTTGAACAACTCCTTGGGTGGTAGGGGGAGTAGCAACACGCTCTTCTTCTCCTTGTCTTTCATCGGCTAATGCAGCCGGATTGTCTTCAGAAGCATTTGCTTCAGACACTGGGACCGTCACAGAAGGATTATCTTCAGCGAACACTTGACGTGCCACTGAGCTGGACTGGTTGGAGTCTTCTTCTGTGATGGTTGTCATGGAGACAGATGGCCTTAGGCCTTTGCGAAGCCGTTGAAACACGGGCGACACTTTTGGTGATGGTGTAGTCTCCATGTAGTTGTGGTCAATCGCAATTGGGCTGATGACTGGTGCAGGTGAAGGACGGGGTGTACTTGGTGAGTCTTGGCTTGGAGTTGCTGGTTGGGGGCGATCAGCCCATGAGGCATCCTGGGAGATTGGCGTCAAGGGACAACCAATACTGATGAGCTCACTGTTCGTGAGAACAGGCGATGATACCGTTGGGCGTTCAATTTGAGGAAGGACTTCATCATCTTCAACATTGTCGTGGGGACCAATGTCTTCAGCCGTGACTGGATCAATGGCTGGAGTTTCTTCAGCTTCAGGAGCCTCTGTGGAAGCAGGCTCATGAACTATCAACTGACGCTCTTGATTTTCAGTTGCAGGATGAGCAAAAGCAATGGATTCGATAACAAGGGGCTCTTTGGGAGCATCCCGATCTCTCTTCTTGGTCTTTCTCTTCTTGGTGGGAGGAGCATTATCAATGGTGTTCTTGAGTTTCCGCTTTCTGGCGTCGGCTTCAGCTGCCTTGGTTCTCTTTTGTTCTGAAGCCACTGATGGGGCCTTAGGCTTCGAGCCTTTCATGCTGGCTGGGAAGACAATGTGAGGTTCTTCCTGCCTTGGAGCTTCAGTTGGGGCCACAGTTGACTTCTTCTTCTTTTTGGCAGCCATCGTGGGGTGAATGCCTAGACGCCCAAGTGCCTTGCGCTTCTCAGCTTCGTTGTAAGCTTGAACACACTTGGCAGCAAGATTCTTCATGCGCTCTCTTGAGCCTTTGGCTTCTTCGTGTTTCTTTCGAAACGCCTCCTTGAGATCATTTAGCATCAGCTTGAATTTCTGAACATCAGCCACCCTAAGCTCGGCCACATGCTTCTTGAACCGTTCTTTCTCAAAGTCAATCTTGTTCTTCAATTCAACAATTCGCTGAGCCAGATCCAGCTCAGGAGCAATTTCGCCTTGGAAGGCGACGCTGATGCCAATGGGAAGCTGAAGATCATCAAAGCTGAGATCTTGATTGTCGAACCACTCATCAATGAATTTTTTCAAAATGCTCACATCGAAAAGGGGCAGATCATTGAAGATCTCCGCCTCTTGCTTGCTCTTTATCAGCTGCTCAAGAGCATCATTACCAAATTCCTCATCTGAAGACAGATCAATGGCTTCAAATTCATTCCTCAGAATGGCAGCTGGTGTGAGTGCTTGACTGGATCTTTGAACAATTTTCTATGACTTCTCACGCTTCTTGGAGATGCGAGAGAGATATTCAGAGGGTGTTACTTGGAGCAGGAGGGGCAGTTGCCAATGGCTTCACTCGAGAAGCTTATGAGGCATCAGTTGGTTTGGAAGCCTTAGCTTTCTTTTGCTTCTGCGGCTTAGGAGGAGGAGCTGGAGCATCATCAGTGTCAGCATCATCATCAGAATGATCCACTTTTGCTCGTTGAATGGCAATGTAAGTGAGGAGGCCATCGAGGTTGTAGAAGGGGCCGATGCTATTTTGATTGGCTTCACGGGTCCCATCTTTCCGAGGAGCAGATGGACCAGGGTTGAAGTCACAGCCGAATTCCTTCTTGTTCTTTACAGCAGATTCTTACCAACTGGTAGTTGTGGTTGAATAGATTGTCTTCACTGCACCATAGCAGAGAAGAAGGGTCAGCATCCTCTGGTTGTGGTCCGCGACCATGCATGGATAGAATCCTTGCTCAATAGCTTCAGCCTGGGTCCTGGGAGGAAGATTTTTGTACAAAATATCACCCCAGGGTGCCTTGATGGCATTCTTCTCTACATACTCTTCTGTGACGAATCGATACTTGAACCATTCCTCTGCCTAATATCTGCGAATCCATTGGATTCGATTCTTGCGTCCAGTATAGGTTTCCTCTGGGTCTGTTTTGTACAGCTCGTGCAAATCTGGAGGCAAATCCTTGGAAGTGTTCCCACGGCGCTGTCTGCCACCCTTTCTTGTTGATTTTTCGGTGGCCATGAAGCTTAATCAGAAAGGCTTCAGTACTTGCAAGGGCTTCCGACGACTGGACAGAGAAGAACTGGCTTCAGGAGAAGTCATGTGACTCTGTAAGAATTCTGCAAACGAATATAGACTATGAGAACCAAGGGATTCTCCCACGGACATGTACCTGTGACAGCATTAGAGGTGCGAGGGAAGGGGAAGAGGTCATATGCATTCTCAGAAGATTTTGAAGATAAATCAGTTTGAAGACATTGACCTCACAACGCGAAGACATTCACTTATCTGATGAGAGTTGGTTCCAGATTTGTACAAATCTAAGAATAAGTACAAGTGAGGAATCTAACTTGTAAAGAAGCATAAGTGAATAGACTAGGCATTGTATGAGATGCAAAAGGAGATAGATTCAACTTTCGAGATCTAGAAACCGCTTTTGGTAAGGAAGGATGAATCTATCAGATCGAAAAAATGGTAAAAATTGAGTTTTAATTACCACACGAAGAACTGCTAGACGGAGCGAAGTTGGAGGCTGAGCAGTTCTATCTTCCGTGCCCTAGCTTGGCGACGGAGGACACCTACGGCGACGGCGGAGAGGACGAGGTCCGCGGCCGGCGTGAGGATGGCGTCGGAGAAGTCGCGGCAGCTAAGCGCTTCGTCGCCGGCATCGTCGAGAGCAAGCAGAGGCGCTAGGGTTTGCGAGAGGTGGCGAGATGGAAGAAGAATTTTTGACCGAGATGTGATGGGTATTTATAAGGAAAGGGACGGCACAGCGCAATTACGCAGGTGCCCCTGGCGGTTCACATCTGAGGGACACGTGGCAAGCATGCAACATATTGGAAGTTGTTCCATGTTCCCACGCACGCCTGGATTGTCGGGGTGGTCATTCCGGCTTCTCCGGGTTTCAGGCAATAAGGGTTGAGTATTTAAAACGGATTTAATGATTGTCTCTTTATCTTCTGCTGACAAGGACGCAGAGAAGACATTCAACAGTTTCAACATAATGCATATGATTTGGATAGACAGAATTTGAGGTAGAAGCATAGAAGAGGTTAGGGTCCGATCACATTCACTTAGGTCAAAAGATTCAAACAAGAAGACATAGCTATAAGTGAATGCTGTAGAGGACAGAACACAATATGTGTATATAACAGAGTGAAGACCAAATCAACATAGTGAAGATAATCATGAACTCAAATCAATGTTGAAGACAAATCAAATGTGAAGACTTTGCAATCGTAACGCCAAGGGAAACACTTCAAACAAGAGTTTGGTGGTGGCGTTACCTACCGTATGGGAAGTATTAGGCCCAGACACGGCGCAAAATTATCGTGGCGCTCCGAAGTCAAATTCTGCATTAATGTATTCACGCTTAGAGTGTATGTCTTCATCGATTTGAAGATATACATTACTTCATGTGTTGCACATCTAAGTCATCAAAATGCATAAGTGTTAGGATGTGTGCCTAATAATAGGACATTTGAGGATTCCAAGATATTTAGCTCACACCGCAACTTGCAAAACCTTTTCTCATCCAAGGGCTTTGTGAAGATATCAGCCAACTACTCTTCTGTCTTGACGTGAATGATATCAATATCTTCCTTCATAACATGATCTCTGAGAAAGTGATGACGAATTTCAATGTGCTTAGTCTTAGAGTGCTGGACTGGGTTGTTTGCAATCTTGATAGTGCTTTCATTGTCGCAGTAGAGTGGCACATTCTTCAGATGAATGCCATAGTCCTTGAGTGTTCACTTCATCCACAGAAGCTGAGCGCAGCAAGATCCAGCAGCAATGTATTCCGATTCAGCAGTGGAGAGAGATACACAGTTCTGCTTCTTTGAAGACCAACATACAAGAGATCGACCCAGAAAGTGACATGTGCCTGATGTAGACTTGCGATCCACCTTGTCACCAGCATAATCAGCATCCGAAAATCCAACTAAATCAAACTCCGAGCCCTTTGGATACCACAATCCTAGTGTTGGGGTGTAAGCCAAATATCGAAGAATTCGCTTCACAGCTAAGTGATGCGATTCCTTTGGTGCGGCTTGGAATCGGGCACACATGCAAACACTAAGCATGATATCTGGCCTAGATGCACATAAATAAAGTAAAGAACCGATCATGGAGCGGTATACCTTTTGATCGAACTCTTTACCATTGGCGTTGGGACTTAGATGACTTTTGGTTGGCATTGGCGTCGTGTAGCCTTTGAAGTCTTGCATTCCAAACTTTTTCAGGCAGTCTTTGAGGTATTTTTCTTGAGATATGAAGATGCCATTGCTTTGCTGACGAATTTGAAGACCGAGAAAGAACTTCAGCTCTCCCATCATGGACATCTGATATTGCTCTTGCATCATGTGACCAAACTCATCACTGTATTTCTGGTTAGTGCAGCCGAAGATAATATCATCCACATAGATTTGGCATACAAATAGTTCTCCATCATATGTCTTCATGAAGAGTGTTGGATCTAGAGAACCAGGTTTGAAGCCTTTGCTCTTCAGGAAGTCTTGGAGTGTGTCATACCAAGCGCGAGGGGCTTGTTTGAGGCCATACAGTGCTTTGTTGAGCTTGTAAACCATATCAGGATGTTTTGGATCTTCAAAGCCAGGTGGTTGTGCAACATACACTTCTTCTTCAATCTTGACATTGAGAAAGGCACTCTTCACATCCATTTGATACAGAAGGATGTTATGATGATTTGCGTAGGCTAGCAGTATGCGAATGGCTTCAAGCCTAGCCACTGGAGCAAATGTTTCATCGAAGTCAATTCCTTCAACTTGAGTATATCCTTGAGCAACGAGACGTGCCTTGTTTCTGACAACTTGACCATGCTCATCTTGTTTGTTGCGATATATCCATTTGGTGCCTATTATGTTGTGCTTGCGAGGGTCAGGACGCTTGACCAATTCCCATACATTGTTCAGCTTGAACTATTGAAGCTCTTCTTGCATGGCTTGAATCCATTCAGGTTCCATAAAAGCTTCAGCAACTTTCTTGGGTTCAGAGATTGAGACAAATGCAAAGTGCCCACAGAAATTTGCTAGCTGTGTTGCTCTTGAACAAGTGAGTGGACCGGGTGCATTGATACTATCAATTATCTTCTCAATCTGTACTTCATTTGCAACACGAGGATGAAATAGACGAAGATTTTGCTCTTGCTGATCATTGTCTTCAATCTGAGGATTGGCTTCAGGCTGAGCATTGTCTTCAGGTTGATTAGGTGCAGAAATGATAAGTTCCTCTTCAGCCCGGGCCTCCGAAGGTATGATCTCTCCGGTTCCCATTTGCTTGATTGATTCACTAGGAGGTACTTCATCTAGCACATTTGGTAGGTGCTCAGTTTGCGAGCCGTTAGTCTCATCGAACCGCACATCTACAGTTTCAACCACTTTATAGTGAAAGAGGTTGAAGACTCTGTAGGAGTGCAAATCCTTTCCATAACCAAGCATAAAATCTTCATGTGCTTTCGGTGCAAATTTTGAAGTGTGATGTGGATCCTTGATCCAGCACCTAGCACCAAATACTCTGAAGTAGCTGACGTTTGGCTTCTTACCAGTTAGAAGCTCATAGGATGTCTTCTTCAGAAGCTTGTGAAGATAAACATGGTTGATGACATGGCATGCAGTATCAATGGCTTCAGGCCAGAACTTTCTTGGAGTCTTGTATTCATCAAGCATCATTCGAGCCATCTCGATAAGAGTTCTGTTCTTGCGCTCCATGATGCCATTCTGCTGAGGTGTGTATGGAGCAGAGAACTCATGAGTGATGCCCAAGGTATCAAGATAAAGGTCGAGGCCGGTATTCTTGAACTCTGAGCCGTTGTCGCTTCTGATATGCTTGATCTTGATGCCATAGTTGTTCATGGCACGATTGGCGAATCGTCTGAAGACATCCTGCACTTCAGTCTTGTAGAGGATTATGTGCACCCAAGTATATCTTGAATAATCATCAACAATAACGAAACCATAGAGACAAGCAGTTGCAGTGAGAGTAGAGTAGTGAGTGGGACCGAATAAGTCCTTGTGAAGCAGCTCGAAGGGTTGAGACGTAGTCATGATTGTCTTCGAGGGATGCTTGGCCCTTGTCATCTTCCCAGTTTCACAGGCACCACATAGATGATCTTTCTTGAACTTGACGCCCTCGATGCCTATGACGTGTTTCTTCTTCACGAGAGTGTACAGGTTCCTCATGCCAGCATGCCCTAGCCTCCGATGCCAGAGCCAGCACTCTGATGCTTTTGCTAGAAGACATACGGCCATCTTTGGTCTTGCTGAGAAATCTACCATATACAGATCATCTTTCCGATACCCTTCGAAGACTAGAGACTTATCAGATTCCATTAGTACAAGGCAACGATATTTTCCAAATAGCACAATCATGTTTAAGTCACAAAGCATTGAGACAGACATTAAGTTGAAACCAAGGGATTCAACAAGCATTACTTTATCCATGTGCTGATCCCTTGATATTGCAACTCAACCTAGGCCCAATACCTTGCTTTTACCAGTGTCAGCAAATGTGATGTGACTTTTGTCAGATGGACGTAAGGTTGAGTCCATGAGAAGACTTCGATCACCAGTCATGTGAATAGTGCATCCGCTGTCCATAATCCATTCTGAAGCACGAGGTGTCATACCCTACAGTACAGTTAGGAGGATAGGCTTCACAAAGAGTATCTTGAAGCATAAACATTTGATGCACAAGAGGATTATCAAAGCTCGTATCAAGGTTAGGACTGATAGGATGACTGGCAAGCGATTCAGGAACAAAATACATAGTAAGACCATTTAGGCATTTTATCTTGCGTCCCGTAATGTGTTTTAGGTCCCCAGCAATAGCATTGGAGGCCTTTGATTTCCGGCTAGAGACCTTTCCCTGCAGAAGAGAGTTAAGTGTTCTTAACGACACACATTTTCAGGGGTGGCTTCGAAGCAATGAGTCTAAGTGTAGCATCTGAGAACTTCGGCTTTGAAGCCCTAGCAAATAGCCTTGCAGGTGGTGAATAATACTCATATGAATAGGCAGAAAAATTCTTAGTCTTATGAACATAGCGATTTGAAGAAATACGCTCATATTCATACATCTGACTATGATTTTCCTGCAAAACATTGGCGTTAGGGTGACTCGTATGAGTCCTGTGTCTGTATGAAGCCTTTGGGCCGTATGAAGCCTTAGGTCTAGGGTTTGTCTTCTTCTCTTGTGGTGTCATGATGACATTCACAGGAAGATTCTCAAGACACTGTTTAGGCACCCAGATCTTCTTCATAGGTGGTCCATTCCTGCAGTTAGTACCAATATACCTGGCAAACACTTCACCATTCTGATTCTTAAACAGTTTATAGTTTGCATCAAAAGATTAATCAATGATAATTGGGTTAGCGCAAGTGAATCCAGATAAGGTGGATGGATCCACTGAAGGTCCCTTTGCAGCAACCCATGTATTTTTGGGGTACTTCTCAGGCTTCCAGTAAGAACCATCAACATTCATTTTCCTCTCGAACCCAACACCCTCTTTCCTAGGGTTTCGGTTCAGAATATGCTTTTTGAGGACATCACATAGTGTCTGATGCCCTTTGAGACTTTTGTACATCCCTGTCTCAAGCAATGTCTTCAACCTAGCATTCTCATTAGCAACAACAAAGGTATCCTCCGCAGAGGGGTTAGTTACCACATTAACAGTCGAAGATATTGCAACAGTAGCAGCAGTAGAGCATTCAGCAACAGAAGTAGCGTTATCACGCTCAAGGCATTTTAGACATGGTGGTTCAAATCCTTCCTAAGCGGGACTGATCTGTTGAGCGCGAAGTGACTCGTTTTCTTTTTGAAGATCTTCATGAGAAGCCCTCAATTTCTCAAGTTTTTGCTTCCTTTGAAGATAATCATAGGAAAGCTTTTCATGAGTTGTTGAGAGCGTTTCATGACGACTTTCAAGTTCCTCATACTTAACATGAAGATTTTTTATGTCTTCAATTAAGGACTGAGATCGAGTCATTTCAGCATCCAACAGGTCATCGCTTTTGTCTAACAGTTTTTGAATATGTTCCATTGCTTTCTGTTGTTCAGTAGCAATTTTAGCAAGTGTTTTATAGCTGGGTTTGGATTCACAATCAGAGTCATCTTCACTTGAGGTTTGAAAGTAGGCATCGCGTGAGTTTACCTTGGCACCGCGTGCCATGAAGCAGTAGGTGGGAGCAGAGTCATCCTTGTCATTGTTACCAGCGTTGGTGATGGAGCCATTATCTTCAGTGTTGAAGATGGACTTGGCGACGTATGCTGTAGCTAAAGCCAGACTAGCAACACCAGAATCAGATTCCTCTTCAGACTCCACCTCTGCCTCCTCAGAAGCAGACTCCTCCTCTGAATCCATCTCCTTGCCAACAAAAGCACGAGCCTTGCCAGATGAACTCTTCTTGTGTGATGAAGACTTGGAAGAGGACTTGGAAGAAGATTTTGAGTATTTCTTCTTCTTCTTCTTGTCATCAGAATCATATTCCTTGCTATTCTTCTTTTTCTTCTCATTGTCCCACTGTGGACACTTAGAGATGTAGTGACTAGGTTTCTTGCACTTGTGACATGTTCTCTTCTTGTGGTCATGGGTGGAAGCTTCATCATTTCTTGAGCTGGATCGTGGAGACTTTCTAAAGTCTTTCTTCCTAGTGAACTTCTGCAACTTCTTCACAAGCATAGCAAGCTCCTTTCCAATGTCTTCAGGATCACCGAAACTGCAGTCAGATTCTCCTTCAGATGAGGAAATAGCCTTTGCCTTCAAAGCGCGAGTTCGGCCATAGTTGGGACCATAGATATCTCTTTTCTCAGATAGCTGGAACTCATGTGTGTTGAGCCTCTCAAGTATGTCAGACGGATCTAGTGTCTTGAAGTCAGGGCGTTCTTGAATCATCAGGGCTAGGGTGTCGAATGAGTTGTCAAGTGATCTCAGTAGCGTCTTGACGATTTCATGCTTAGTGATCTCAGTGGCACCAAGAGCACGAAGCTCATTTGTGATGTCAGTGAGGCGATCAAACGTGAGCTGAACATTCTCATTGTCATTTCTCTTGAAGCGATTGAACAGGTTGCGGAGAACACTAATCCTTTGATCTCTTTGTGTTGAGACGCCTTCATTGACCTTGGAGAGCCAGTCCCAGACTAGCTTCGATGTTTCCAGAGCACTCACATGTCCATATTGTCCTTTGGTCAGATGACCACAGATGATGTTCTTAGCAGTAGAATCCAGTTGGATGAACTTCTTGACATCAGCAGGGGTGACACCTTCACCAGTCTTGGGAATGCCGTTCTTGACGACATACCACAGATCGACATCAATGGCTTCAAGATGCATGCGCATCTTATTCTTCCAGTAGGGATATTCAGTGCCATCGAAGACAGGGCACGCAGCGGAGACTTTGATTATCCCTGTAGTCGACATAGCTAAAACTCCAGGTGGTTAAACCGAATCACACAGAACAAGGGAGTACCTTGCTCTGATACCAATTGAAAGTCCTAGTTATCGACTAGAGGGGCGGGTGAATAGGCGACTTTTATGAAAGTCTTCAAAACATGGGAGGCCGAGGAGAAAGTTAAACAGATCAGGGACAGACTCAAGACAGCACAGAGCCGACAAAAGAGCTACTATGATCAAAAACATCGTGAGGTCAACTTTGAACCCGGTGATTCCGTATACCTACGAGTGTCTCCTATGAGGGGCCTGCAACGGTTCAAAATTAAGGGGAAGCTAGCCCCGAGATTTATTGGACCATTCTGTATAGTTGCACGAAGAGGCACGGTAGCCTACCAACTAGACCTACCCAAGGAGCTGTCAGACGTCCATGACGTATTCCATGTCTCACAATTGAGAAAATGTGTAAGTAACCCGGAGAAGCATGTATCTCATGAGAGCATTGATGTACAACCAGACCTCACCTACAGAGAAAGGCCAGTAAAGATATTGGAAGTGTCTGAACGGAGGACCCGTCAGAAAACGACAAAATTTTTCAGAGTTCAGTGGAGCAACCACACTGAGGATGAAGCTACGTGGGAAAGGGAAGATTTTCTTCAGGCAGAGTATCCATATCTATTTGAGGATCAGCAGTAATCTCGAGGACGAGATTTTTCCTAAGGGGGTAGGTGTTGTGACACCTAAAAATTTCATTTGGATTTTTCAAAAAAATTACTTGACTTGAGGGAGGTGATTTAAAATTTTTCTTCAAAAGAACCCTCCCTTTCAAGATATTTTTTTATGGCAAGAGTTTTATTTGGATTCACCCAAGACTTGTTTTTGGTCTTGGAGGTTCTTGCTTTTTATTTTGGACTCAAGCCAAAATGCTTTTCACTTGGGAAAAATGTCTTTTGAAAATTTCTTTAAAAATACTCTATAGCTTTTGGAATAATCCTTTACCACTTTCATCAAATCTCTCTTGCCATGACCTTAGTGCAAATCCACTCTCATAAACCTTTCCTTATCTTTGGATCATGATTTACTTCAAATCCAGCAAGTTGAACCTCCCCATATATTTATTTTCCATTTAAATCTTATCAAAACAATTTCTGCCTTCTATTCTAGCCCTTGGAGATTTACAAAGGAGCTACCATTTCTGTTTTGATTTTTGCCCCCAAACCAATTCCCCTTCCTAGTCCTTTGAACCGTCAACCAAGATCCATGAAGATCCACTGGTCTTCAGTTCAAATTTTTCAAACTATACTTGCTGCAAGTTTGGACCAGTTTTGCCAAATTTGATGAAATTCATTCAAATCCTTCTCCAAAAATTCTGAGAAAAATAAGGCAGCCTCTGGGTGCATTGAGAGGTCACCTCACCAAGTCCTAGCTCCAGGACATTTTTTCTGCTTGCCAAATCATTTCATCAAACACCTACTGGGCACTGTTGCTATCAGGTTCAGTCAAATTCAGAGAACAGTTCAGTGTTGCTGTCGTTTCTTCAGTGTTCGTAGTCGATCTCTCTAGTGCCTCGGCGTCGCCGTGTTTCCTGTCCCCTCCTCCTTGTTCCTGCGCCGCACGATCCCCTGGAACCTTGCGGACGTCGGCGACGAGCAGGAGGAGGTGCGCCGCCCCGTGACCGACGGCAGCGGCGGCTTTGCGGCCGCCAGAGAGGGGCGCAGCGTAGACGGCGCCACCCAGCGCCGCCCAAGCCACCGGAGGCCGCCGCGTGGCCACCCACTCCCCAGTGCGTGCTGCCACCCTCGTCGTGAACCGCTGGGCGCGGAGCGCGCTCTCTGCCGCCGTCGTGCCCGTGCGGCCACCCCACCGTGGACCGGCGCCATTACGCCAAGACCGACCAGGCTAAGCGGGGGAACGGCACCAGTACACCTCACTGATGCTGCCTGGCCACCTAAACTCCTCGCCAAGCCACTGCCTCGCCGTAATTGCTCGCCGGAGCAACCCCGTTCACGGCCACCCCCTCGAGCTGCCTATAAATAGAGGCCCCAAGCTCCAGCTAGTACCCACACCACCTCTACACTCCACCAAGACCCTGCCTAGCCACTGGAAGAGCCCCGAGGAAGTCTCCTTCCTCAACTCCGGCCGCCGCGACCCGCCATGGGATCCAGCTCGATTCGCTCCCATGCATGCACCTCCACCCTTCAACTCTTGCCACTAGCTTCCCTATGCACCCACTCTCCTGACACGCGCTTCAATTCGGAGTTTGCAGCACCCACTGGAGTTCTCCACCATCACCCGAGCCGCCGTCCGCCGGAGAAAGTGTCGCCGTCGACGTGGTGCTCTCCGTCGGTCGAGTCCACCACCCACCGACGCGGAAGAACACACTGAAGCTCTTGGTACACTCCGATCTCCCTGTCTCACCGTGGTTCGACGCCGGCGACCACCGCATTCTTCGGGCGCCGGCGAACTTTTTAAACCTGACATGTGGACCCCCCCTGTCAGCCTCTATTCTCTTCTCCCTCGAAACGTTTTCTGTTGGCGCCTTCGGGCAAATACGCTTTCTCTTTGGGCTGGCGCGTTTCTTTCCGAAGCGTTTTCTATTTTCTCAGTTAAGCCCCTGGAACTTTTCTGTTTCATTACAGATGAGTCCCTGGACAGAAACCCTTATAACTTTTTAATAAAAAGTGATTTTTGAGTGATTCTTTTTCTGACAATCTTATAATTTTGTCTAGTTTTTTATGGGATTTATTTGGAAAAATTTTGGAACAACTTTTATGCACGCACTGGTTTTCACGTTAGTATGCATTTTTCGCTATACCGTAGGTTCCGGGAGAGGTGACGGAGCCGCGAACTTCGCCGAGCTAGACTCCGGCTTCTCCGAACCAGGCAAGCATGTTTGAACCTTTGATATGATAGGTGTTTTGCATGTTTGCGTGAAAGGTTGTGCGTGGCATATGAGTATCGGTGAGTGTCTCGTTGCTTGTGAGGCAACTACCCGTGTGTTCCAAAGTTACTGTGATCTCTGATGAGAGATGGCCTAGTCATGTGGTGACATGAAGGGCAGCAAGGTGGTACTGTTGTAGCATGCCAGCCTTGCGTCATCCGACAATTTCCGACATTAACGTGGACGGAGTCACGTTATCGTTCTTCCCCTTCCGTGCTACCACTTGTTTTCTGCCAGAATGCGGTTTAGTAAGTTGGTAACCTCTTTCCGTGTACACACCAAACAGAGGGGCCGGGATGATGGTTCCATGGCCCTGGATTAAAGCCAGTCATCCGGTCAGGGGGCATGGGTGTTTCCGGTTGGGACCGAGAGGGGGGCACCCCTTAGAGCGCGCGTATAGAAATTTGATCCCATGCTACGCGAGGTTGTAGCCTCCCCGTCTCAAGGTTTTTCTTGAACATTGCCGAGGGTGATTCCTGGCTTCGGATTGTTGAATGGGTGTGTACTGGTTAGATGTGTTTCTTCCAAAACACCGTAAACGGAACTAGTCCCCGTGACTACTGAAATCCGTTGGCTGTGGTTAAAGTACAAACTCTGCAGAGTCAAATCCTTCCGAGTCACCGTATCCATGGTCCAGTAACGTGATCAGCGTATCCATGTCTATGCCGTAACCTCGTGGTATATTCTTCTTTCCGGTAAGCGAGCGTGAGTAGTAAACTTAGCTGAATGTTATTCCTGTGGATGGACTAACCCGGTTGTTTATCTCATGTCTGATTATTCTCTTGATATGATTTAAGATTCATGAGTTACTATGTTATGAATATAAGCCCTTTATGTGATGTCGCTCAGACGTCCGACGGTGGCATGTTTGTCTCTTACTTTCAATATAAGCCCTTTATGTGATGTCACTCAGACGTCCGACTGTGGCATGTTTGTCTCTTACTTTCAAAATAAGCCCTTTATGCGATGTCGCTCAGACGTCCGACTGTGGCACGCATTGTCTTTCTTTTTCTGTTATAAGCCCTTTATGAGGTGTCGCCCCGACGCCCGACTGCGGCATTATTATTCTTGCAGTTTCCTCTCGAGGAGTCATTCAGACCCTCGTTTGGCACCGGTATTATTATTCTTGCAGCTTCCTCTCGAGGAGTCATTCAGACCCTCGTTTGGCACCCAGTATTTATTTTGGGATTTCGGGAGGACTACCGCCCGACTTCTCTGTTATTTTCCCATGCATCATTATCTCTATGTCTGAACGCACTTGTTAATCTATTCATATGCTTCATGTTTACATTTGTTATATCTTATGTCCGAACTGTCTTGCGAGTACTTTCATAGTACTCACCTGGCTTGTTGATTTGGCCAGATGTTAACGAAGGCGATCTCCTGGATGAAGAGTTTGATAGTGAGTCCGACGCCTAGAGGAATCCCAGTCAGTCCCGTGCGATCCTGGATATTGGTCACTTGTATCAAATACGCTTCCGCCACCCGCAATAAGTCTCCTCGAGCCTCACTCCGACGCTCGAAGAGCTGTAGTTTTCAGGAGTTATATCACCCTCTTCGCGATGATATTTCCACCACCGTTGTTATCGTGAGTTAGTAGTTATGGCACCCTATCCGCCGTTATGTTTTATCGGCGTACATGTAATAAATTGTTGAGCAGTCTCCGCTCAACCTTGTATTATATTCAGTACTCCTGGTATTTTTCTTCTGTGACCAAGATATTGTCTACCAGTGAGAAGGAATTCTTCTTTACTTGTCCGTAAAAGGGATTGGTCTCTCAATAAATATTTTATTGAAAAACCGGTCGTGACAGGCGGCGGAGGTGCTCCATGGGCTACGTTGCCCGTGGCTGGTGGCGGGCGAGGCAGCGAGAGGGACAGTGCAGGAGAGCCCCCAGCGGCGCTGACGAGCTCCGCGATGCGGTCCAGCCAATCTTCGTAGAAGTCATCGACAGGGCAGTAGTGCAGGAGCTCGCGCGCCATGAGTAGCGCAGCTTGCGCGTCCGCTGGCTCACGACGAGCGTAAGACGATGAACCAGCCGGAGAGAGCGATGGGTTGGCCGTGCATCCATCACGCCGCACTGAGGGGTGCAGCGTCGAAGCTTGCTGCTCGTGCCCCGTTGGGCCGGTGGCGGCGTTGGCGGCAGGCGATGGAGAACAACGAGGAGGCATGCCGGTAGGCGCCGTCTGGGCGACGCGAGCGCTGAGAGCGGCCCGGCGCTCAGCACGGGCTCAACGGGCATCAGCCACAGAAGCGGTGGAGCGGTGGCGAGTCGACCGGCGGAAGGGAGGCTCCGACACACCCCTACCTGACGCGCCAAAAGTCGGATTCAGGGTTCCGCAGACCCTTGAGAGGTTTGAACTCTGAGGTGCGTGCAAAGAACTCGTCCTCCCTAGTTTGGCTACTCACCGAATCCACGGCCTAGCTAGACGAACCCAACGAACAAGAGACACGGCAGTTTTATCCTGGTTCGGGCCACCTTGCGGTGTAATACCCTACTCCAGTTATGCAGTGGATTGCCTCGAGGGGCTGAGGATGAATTGGTACAGTGGTGGAACAGCCTCAGGAGGTGAGGTGTTCTTGTGCTCGATGAGCTGGTCAGGGTGGAATGGATCCAATGATCCGTCGTCCTCTATGGTGGTGGCTAAGTCCTATTTATAGTGGCCTTGGTCCTCTTCCGAAATGTAGGCGGGAAGAGATCCCACAACGGCCAAATTCGAAGAGAGACAACTAGTACTAGTTATCCTGACAAAAGTAGTCTTCGCTTGCAAAAGCCTCTGGTGGTGACGCTGCGGTGGGCTCCGCGATGACCTCCGTCCTGCCGTCCTGGCAGTCTTGGTCTTGTTGCACCGGTATGGAAAGCTTTGCCTGATTCCTCCACTACTAGGAAAAGGGCTATAGATGGAATGGCCACTAATGGCGCACCAGACATTGTGGTGCGCCACTACTATATAGCAGTGGCGAACCATGTGCCGGTGCGCCATTAGTGCGAAAGACACTAATGGCGCACCTCACACGGTGCGCCATTAGTAACAAATTTTTTTATTTTTTATTTTTCCAAACATACTAATGGCGCACCAGGGCACAGTGCGCCATTACTAGTTCTAACTAGTAATGGCGCACCAGCCACATAGTGCGCCACTACTATATTTTTTATTTTTTTGCAAAACTACTAATGGCGCACCAGGGAATAGTGCGCCATTACTAGTTTAAACTAGTAATGACGCATTGTTCCACGGTGCGCCATTAGTGTATATTTCATGGACACTTGATCTCGAGCCCCCTCCATCTCGATCGCTATCCCACCTCGCCAGATCCGGTCCCCCTCGCCGCCGAGCACCCCCCGCACCCTCTACCCAGCTCCACCGGCCGCCGCCGCCGACCCCCCGCACCCTCCCCCGTTCCACCGCCACCGACGACCTACCGCACCCTCCCCCGCTCCACCGCCGCCGACGACCCACCGCACCCTAGCTCCCCTGCTCCACCGCCGCCAAGACCCACCGCACCCTCCCCGGCCCGCTCCACCACCGCCGATGACCCCCCGCACCCTCCCCGGCCCGCTCCACCGTCACAAATGAATGCAACTAAAATTGAAAAAAAAAAATTTGATTATATTTTCAAATAACAAATTTGATGATATTTTCAAATAATAAATTTGATGATATTTTTTCATATTCATAAATATTTTCAAATAACAAATTTGATGATATTTTTTTAAAAATTATTACTGTTTTTGTAAAAAATTATTACTGTTTCATATTCATATTCATTTTCTAAAAAATTATTAGATGCAACAAAAAATAATAAAAAAATTACTTATGGCGCACCTCTGGCTAGTGCGCCATTGCTATATAATTTTTTTTACTAATGGCGCACCCATCGTGGGTGCGCCATTGCTATGTAAAAAAAACATTGTAATGGCGCACCGCTTCGGGGTGCGCCATTAGTAAGTTTCCCCCCTTAGCTAATTCCTCCCTCTCCCTCGCCAGTCCACCCGCGCGCTCACCGGCCTGACCCACGACGCCACCGCCCCGACCCCCGCCGCCCCCGCGCCCCCCACCATTGTAGCTCCCCCGCGCCGCCGCCCCCGCGCCCCCCACCACTGCAGCTCCCCCGAGCCGCCGCCCCCGCGTCTACCCGCCGCCCCACCTCGTCTTCCACGCGCCAAATCGAGCGGCGGCCAGGTAAATCCCTCCTGACCCGCCGGCGTCCACCTCGACCTCCCTCCTCCCCTCCATTCCCTCCTGACTCCTCCACCATCCCTTCTCTCTGTAGGATCGGACGAACTCCATCATCGAGCAGAACCGGGGCGAGCTCCAGCCCTACCCACCTGCGTCCAGCGCAAGTATGCTCATCCCCTTCCCGCCCCTCCGGCTGCCGGCGTCCGCCCTCCCTCTCTCCTGTCCCCCATCTCTGATTGGCAGTGGTTAAGTTGATGAATATAAGTGGTGGTTATTTCAGTGTTTATTTTAGTGAATATAAGTGGTTATGTTGCAAAACCTTCTACTTTGTAATAAAGCTCAAGTGTTTCCAACACATATTTTATATGAGGTTGCATCTGTGTCAACTGTCAAGTTCAGCACTTTCATATTGTATCTCCAGTTCTAAAAAGTAGAGTCATATTGTATCTCAAGCAAGTCTCATTTCTCATTATCATAAGGAGTATAGGCAATATTTACTGTCCGAATCAGAACCTATAATGCCCACATCAATTTGTTAGTTTATGTTCCAGCTGGACAGTTTGTTTGTTGAAAGCAGTGATGTTGTTAGTTTAAAGGGAGCAAGCTTTGCTGCCCATGTAATCTGTTACTCTTTAGGTCCTGGCCATGTTTGGCATGAATAACCTCCAGATAATTAATTATTGTTCGAGTAATAATAAAAAGTGACAAACCTTCAAGGTCCCTGCCAAGACCTGCCAAGACACTCAGCAACATAGCATTTAACACCAGACAAAACCTTCGAGGAGTGACAAACATGGCTTGCACTGTTGCACAAGGTGGCAAACACCACTTACTAAAAATATATCAATTAGAAAACAGTACATAGTAAAATTCATGTAGCTCCATTCAAACAAGACCCTCACTCAAAAAAGTTTCAAATGCAGCCTCTCAGATTTGCTGCATTTGTGGCATCGGTTTGGGACACTTCATGGAGTTGTGCTGCACAATTAACTTCATGGAGAACATTAGAATTTGTGTTTAGTGAAGTAGTTAGTGTACTGTACTTGCAATAGTTTGCTTGGTCTTTCTTTGGTTTCAGTTAAGTTATTGTCAGATTTTCCTCTCCATTGCTCTGAGTGGTGCTTGTGTTTCTACTTGCAGAAATGTACCATGAGTGGTACAATCTAATTTACTACTGCTGCTATATACATCAATGCTTTACTACTAGCCCATGAGTGGTGCTTGTGTTTCTACTTGCAGAAATGTACTACTTGGGAATTTTGTCAACTTGTGATGTTGCTGCTGTACCCCGAGAGGCCCTTGAGTTTGCCGAAATGTCGATTAACTTCCGTTCCGGCAAACTCGGGTACTCCATATGTCCTATTTTTAGCAAAGGTCATGCTGAAATTTTCCGTGAATTTTAGCATGACTTCGCTAAAAATAGGACATATGGGGCACTTGCGACTAATGCATGGGCCGGGGTATCTTAGTAATTAATTAAGTAGGATCAACTGCCCCTTTATTCTTGCTGCAACCATAGGTGGTAATAGAGCCAAGTGATTAGGCCCAACTTAGAATTCTCCTTCCCTTTTCTTGATAGGGTGTATTATTAGAAGATACCCATATATATCAGTCAACCTAGGGTCCCTCGGCATCGATAAACCCTAAATGATGAAAACTTAACTTAGCATTTAGGGTGCCTCAGCGTCGACAAACCCTAAATGACTAACAATATTCTATTGTAAAGCTAAACAGGAAAGAGGAACCACTCATCCTAACCATTAGCTCTCAAAATTACCACTTCACTTCTTACTACTCAAAATCTTAGACCATCTCCATTCACCAATTGCTCAAACCAGTTCGAAGGGCGTGTTTTCACCACACTGTGGATTATCTTATTGGACCCAACAGAGATGATGTAGTTTTGAATTATGAACATAGGAAATGTCGTCATCGGAAGACGAAAGTCTCCCGGCGGAGTGCGACTGGTGCCACGACGGTCGAGGTCTGTGCGACAGGCCTCACCTGGACGATGATCCGCGCTTCAGCATTAAGCTCGAGGAGACCTTCAACGTTGAAACGGTACGCAACGACGACAAGTGTTTTTTCATAATTAAGCATGACTTCAACAATTTCAATGTGTAATTTCATGTTTTACAATTCGAGTATAGTTTATCCCATGCCATGCAAGACGCTATGTCTTGGAGAGGATGGATTTTGAAGATCATGAAAATTTTGAAACGAAGAAAATTCACCTAAGGACACATCATGATGTGGATTTTGAAGTAAATCTTTATAATGCTGACAGCGTAACCCATTTTGGTTGCAAAAATTGGAAAGCATTTTGCAAGATGTATGGTTTTGATGAGAGTATACTTGTCACCATGGATCTTGGTGATCCTGACATCGACCAAGACAATATGGACATTTGGGGTCCTTGTTGATACGCCTCCAGTTCTACCGCTATGTGAGTTTCTCAAACATAGTTAATTATTAACTAATTTATATTGTTTATTTCAAAATAGTTGACAACTTATTTCCATTGACAGCTTATTTTGATTGTTCAAAAAATGTGCGGAACATGGTAGACAAAACCCACTACACCAATGGCTCCGAGTTAACTTATCAGGAGAAAAATCATCTGGTCGGATTTTGTACTGATCTTGAGAATTACAATATCTACAATCAAACTCCTCAACATTATGGTCAATACGTGCCACTAGTGCACGTGTTGAACTACGGTAACTACCATGGAGATACCCTGGTAAGATTTTTTACTATTACGACATCCGTGCATCTTTTGCATACTTCTAAAACTAGTACATCATTGCTAACTATGAAGTTATTACTATGTTTTTCAACAGAGAATCCCAGAGGATTGTGTGCCTCATTTGATGTATCAGAATGGCAGCCTTCATGTTTTGAACTTATATCCAGGTCTTCCTACGAATCTCAATTGTCCATACCGGATTTCTAGAAGAAGTGGAGACATGCTAATCGGAGAATGGAAAAAATGTATGGACAGTCATAAGGAGGTTCTTGGAAGCAAAAGGAAGCGCCGCGCAAGAATTGGAGACAAGATGATCTCCATTCTCCATAATGGAGAGTAAGGGTCTATATTGTTTTATGCTATTTTACCTTAAATAGGGTATTTAGGTCCTGCCTAATACTGATGATCATGTGCTAAGAACAATTAAGTAGGGTTGGTTCGATGACTATCAGGATGATGATCGTATGACTTGTTATTAATAACGAGTAGAAGTTGTATGATGATGATTAGTAAGACTTGTTAGGATTAGTATTACTTTCGACAAACTCGCTACTCGCGGTCCCGAGACTTGTAATGTTCTATGTTTGTTCGGTCTTTCGAATTCGGAGACTAATATGATGAATTGTATTCGGAGACTAATCTTCTATTGTATTCGATGAATCTGCTATTGTTGTGTGGTGCTGTTTATATTCTGTCCAATAATATATTTTGTAATCTGTGCAAATATCAGAAAAGAAAAAAATCCCTAATATACATACTAATGGCGCATCAACCCAACGTGCGCCATTAGTATGGCAAAGGATACTAATGGCGCATCGCCCAGCAGTGCCCCATTAGTATGGCAAAGCACATGGGTAAATATGGCCCCCTGGGAGGCATACTAATGGCGCACCGTGGCCTATACTAATGGCGCACTGCCTGGTGCGCCATTAGTATACCAGATACTAATGGCGCACCAGTGGTGCGCCATTAGTAAAAAATACTAGTGGCGTGGTACTAGTGGCGCACCAGTAGTGCGCCATTACTAGGCAAAACTGGTGCGCCACTAGTAGGCCTTTTCCTAGTAGTGCTCGGGACCCCGCGCCTATGCTTGCCTCCTTAGCACCAAAGAGGAAATTGGTACACTGCCCGTTGGTGCCCGCCTGGCCTTAGTCGTCATGGCTCACGTCATATGAACCTCGCGAGGTGCAGCTTGCATAGATATCTCCGCTCCTCGGGAGCCTTCCTGGGGAGGCCGCCCCTAGGGAGTTCTTGGTGTCATTCGCCTCGCGAGGGTCTTGGGTTTTTGTTGCTGAAGCTAGGTCATACTGGGCCATTGAAGGAGCCACGCCGTGGACCGCAGGCAGGCAAGTCTGGGTACCCCCATTCCCAGAACACCGACAAGTCGTTCCCAAAATTGTCCTGTGTAGGTACATCGAGTAGCATGTTAAGCACAACATGCTAAACATCAACCAACATTATCCATGGCAGACAAAATAATCTCCAAAAGATAGCTTAAGTGTGCAGGTTTAAGCAAGCTAGTAAAGCAAAATAAGTGGAAAGGTCTGTTAACTGCAACAGGCCTAACATTTAACAACAAGCAAACATGGTCATTCAAACTGGTATTATGCCGGTCTAAGTACACTGGTTATTGTTAAATAAAAATGCAAAGGCGTGTTAACTACAAGATGCAGCAACCAAATGTAGTCATTCATAGTGGTATTGTTGAAACTGGTAATGATGAAATTGAACTGCACAGTTCATACTTGCACATATAGAACATCGTGTTGTGAATAACAGGAATAGACAAGGCATACTACGAACAACCAAAGATTGCATTTGAAACTGGACATATGCTAACTATAAACAATCGAACAATCAAAAAACTTTAAAAGAGGCATATGCTAGCTATAACAGGCTTAATAGCAAGCAAATATATGCATTCCTATCGGTATGTTTAAAACTGGATTGATGAAATGTACTGCACAGTAAATAATTGCACATATAGAGCATCACATTGTGAACAACTGAAATAAACAAGGCATACTGCAAATAACCAGATATAGCAATTAAAACTGGACATATTCTGACTACACTACAAAAGGGACTCGACAAAACAAATCATGGGTTTCCCCCTGTGAAGAGGCATGGCAAAACAAATCATGTGTTTCCTCACTTGTCACGGATGGGCTCGTTCCTGTGGGAAGAGCACGGACCCTGGATGCGCTCCATGTTGTCACAGATGGGCTCCTTCCCCTTGGAAGAGCATGGCTGTAGGGTGCCCTCCTTGATGTCGCACACGGGCTCTTTCCCCTTGGAAGAGCAGATGGGCTCTTTCCCCTTGGAAGAGCCGGAGAGGGTGCCCTCCTCATGGTCGCCGTCGATGAGATCTGACTTGGAAGCTGTGGATCCCAAGCCAGCGTCGCAGAATGTGTTCTTCAGAAATGACAAAAGGGGCTCGATGGAGATGTAGGATGGCAAATTCTTGACAACGAGCCAGAGGAGATCAGCAACGGGGCCATGGATGAGATCGACAGTGGTTGAACCCGCGGGGTCGGGGGTGGGCCACTTAACCTGTGACATAGCCCACCTGAGGCCGTCGCTGTCGGTGACCTCGATGTCGTAGCCGGCATCCGTGACATACCCGCATACTCTAGCCCGCTGATTGAGTGTCCGCGGCTAGTAATGGTCGTCAGCTTCCTCGGCGACGTCGTATGAAGAGACCGTGATTGATGTCCAGCTACTACGCAACTTTATTCTTATAGACTCGTGTTGGGCCTCCAAGCGCAGAGTTTTGTTGACAGTAGCAATTTTCCCTCAAGTGGATGACCTAAGGTTTATCAATCCGTGGGAGGTGTAGAATGAAGATGGTCTCTCTCAAACAACCCTACAACCAAATACAAGAAATCTCTTGTGTCCTCAGCACACCCAATACAATGGCAAATTGTATAGGTGCACTAGTTCAGCGAAGAGATGGTGATAAAAGTGTAATATTGATGGTAGATATATTTTTATAATCTGAGTAAATAAAAACAGCAAGGTAGCAAATAGTAAACAAGCACAAAAACGGTATTGCAATGCTTGAAAATGAGGCATAGGGTTCGTAATTTCACTAGTGCAATCTCCCAACAATGTTAATATAATTGGATCACATAACCATCCCTCAAAGTGCAATGAAGAATCACTCCAAAGTTCCTATCTAGCAGAGAACATAATAAGAATTGCTTGTAGCTATTCTTTCCGATCGATCTATCCAAGAGTTCGTACTAAAATAACACCAAGTTATTCCTTTCGATCAGTCTATCTAGAGTTTGTACTAAAATAACACCAAGTTATTCTTTTCGATCGATCTATCAAGAGTTCGTACTAAAATAACACCAAAGCAAATTCAGATTCATAATACTCAATCCAACACAAAGAACCTCAAAGAGTGCCCCAAGATTTCTACTGGAGAAACAAAAGACGAGACCGTGCATTAACCCCTATGCATAGATTACCCCAATGTCACCTCGGGAATCCGCGAGTTGACTGCCAAAACACATAACAAGTGAATCAATATGATACCCCATTGTCACCACCAGTATTCATATGCAAGACAAATATCAAGTGCTCTCAAATCCATAAAAGTATTCAATCCGATAAAACGAAATCTCAAAGGGAAACTCAATTCATCACAACAAGATAGAGAGGGGAAAACACCATATGATCCGACTACATTAACAAAGCCCGCGATACATCTCTAGAACACGAGAGAGAGAGAGAGAGAGAGAGATTAAACACATAGCTACTGGTACAAACCCTCAGCCCTGAGGGTGGACTACTCCCTCCTCATCATGGTGGCCGCTGGGATGACGAAGATGGCCACCGGTGATGATTCCCCCCCCCCCCGGCGGAGTGCCGGAACGGGGTCTAGATTGGTTTTTCGTGGCTATAGAGGCTTGCGGTGGCGGAACTTCTGATCTAGGTTAACCCTGGGGGTTTTTGGAATATTTATGAATTTATAGGGTAAAGAGGGGGTGCCGGAGGCCACCGAGGTGGGCACAACCCACCTGGGCGCGCCTGGGCCCCCTAGCGCGCCCTGGTGGGTTGTGCCCCCTTGGGGCACCCCCCTAGGTGCTGCTCCGGCCCATTGGTGGTCTTCTGGTCCATAAAAAATCCACAAAAGTTTCGCGGTGTTTGGACTCCGTTTGATATTGATTTCCTGCGATGTAAAAAACATGCAAAAAACAGCAATTGGCACTTGGCACTATGTCAATAGGTTAGTACCAAAAAATGATATAAAATGACTATAAAATGATTATAAAACATCCAAGAATGATAATATAACAGCATGGAACAATCAAAAATTATAGATACGTTGGAGATGTATCAACATCCCCAAGCATAATTCCTGCTCGTCCTCGAGTAGGTAAATGATAAAAACATAATTTTTTGTGTGGAATGTTTCCTAACATGTCATCTCATATTCTTTTATTTATAGCATGGACATTTGGACTTTTATATGGTTCAAAGCAATAGTCTAGTTTTGACATGAGACTTAAATACTCAAGCATATCAACAAGCAACCATGTCTTTCAAAATATCAACGCTAAAATAAGTTATCCCTAGCCCATCATGCTCAATCATTGATCAATTCATGAAACACACTCGCATATTAGCTACACCCAATGCTCAAGTACGATCATAGTGCCTCCTAGTTGGTGCTTTATAAGAGAAGATGGAGACTCAAATTAAAAAAATTGCATAAAGTAAAAGAAAGGCCCTTCGTAGAGGGGAGTAGGGATTTGTAGAGGTGCCAGAGCTCAAAGCAAAAATTGAGAGATAAAAACATTTTGAGAGGCATACTTTTCCCACCAACGCAAATGACTTAGAGCTCCCAACACTTTCCATGCTAGATATATGATAGGCGGTTCCCAAACAGAAAATAAAGTTTATTCCTTTTTCCACCATACTTTCACTTTCCATGGCTAACCGTATCCACGGGTGCCCTCCATACCAATACTTTCCAAGGAATTTACTATTTGACAACATAAAGTAAATTCATTTTTCATTTCGGGACTGGGCATCCCTAATACCTTTGCCTTACTCTCGTGCAATGACAAGTGAATAAACACTCATCGTGAGAATAACACATCTAGCATGGAAAATATTGGCCACCCCTCACCGCCTCGCGAGCGGTACAAGCACACAAAAGAGAAATTTATTTTGAAAATTAGAGATGGCACATACAAATTTTCTTAGAATGACAAAAGAATACTGCATATAGGTAGGTATAGTGGACTCATGTGGCAAAACTGGTTTAAAAGATTTTGGATGCACAAGTAGTGATCATACTTAGTGCAAAATGAAGGCTAGCAAAAGATTGGGAAGCGACCAACCAAGAAACGAATAATCTCATAAGAGAGCATTGAGGATAATTAACACTGAATAATGCACCACAAGTAGGATGTAATTTCATTGCACAACTATTGACTTTCACGCTTGCATAGGGAATCACAAACCTTAACACCAATATTCTTACTAAAGCATAATTACTCATCAACATGACTCACATATCACATCATCATATCTCAAAACTATTACTAGGAATCAAGTTTATTTTGTCCAACAATCTTCATGAAAGTTTTTATTATATCCTTCTTGGATATCTATCATTTTGGAACTAATTTTCATGTGTTGCTTTCGATAAGCTCAAACAAGTATAAGTGAAGATCATGAGCATACTATTTCTTTCTCTAAAATTAATTTAAGTGAAGCAAGAGATAATTTATTCAAAAATACTAAAGCACACAGTGCTCAAAAAGATATAAGTGAAGCACTAGAGCAATTCCATAAAAAATAGCTTCGTTGACGGGATGTTTGTGCCGCTTACCTAGCCTCCCTGGCAACTATTTGAGGACTCTATTTTATTTAAAAACTTTCAGATCTAAGTACTTTATTAAAACAGCAAGCAAAATGAAAATAAAATGACATTTCAAGGATAGCACAACTCATGTGAAGAAGCAAAAACTTAGGATCAACCGATACTGACCGGTAATTGTTGATGAAGAAAGGTGGGATGCCTACCGGGGCATCCCCAAGCTTAGATGCTTGAGACTTTTTGAAATATTATCTTATGGTTCCTTGGGCATCCCCAAGCTTGACATTTTGTGTCTCCTTAATTCCTCTCATATCACGGTTTCCCTAAATCCTAAAAACTTCATCCACACAAAACTCAACAAGAACTCGTGAGATAAGTTAGTATAAACCAATGCAAAAACCTTATCATTCTCTACTGTAAAAAATCACTAAAATCATTATTAAACATTGCATACTAAATTCCTGTGCATATTTAATACTCCTATCCTCAAATAGAATCATTAAACAGGCAAACATATGCAAACAATGCAAACATAACAGCAATCTGCCAAAACAGTACAGTCTGTAAAGAATGCAATATTCATCATACTTACCTAACTCCAAAAATTCAGTAAAAATTACCAAACTTTAGAAAATTTATCAGAGCTTATTTTGCAAAAAGTTTCAGCATTTTATCACATTCTTAATTTTCTAGGGAATTTTTTCAACATCGATAAACTTTCTGTTTTTAAACAGCAACATATAGACTTGTAAAATAAGCATGGTGAATGCTATCCTTGACATCTTTATTGAAAATAAATATGCAAAACATTATTCTAAATAACTGCAAGAAAATCCTAATAAAATAAATTGATTCTCCAAGCAAAACTCATATCCTATGACGAATAAAAATATAGCTCCAAGTGAGGTTACCGATAATGTTGGAGACGAAAGAGGGGATGCCTTCCGGGGCATCCACTAGCTTAGTTTCTTGGATATTACTTGAATATTACCTTGTAGTTCCTTGGGCATCCCCAAGCTTAGGGTCTTGTCACTCCTTATTCTCCTCATATCGACATCTGACCCAAAGCTTGAAAACTTCAATCACACAAAACTTAACGAAACTTCGTGAGATGGGTTAGTATGATAAAGACAAACCATTCACTTTGGTACTGTCAAAGACAAGATTCATAATTGTTTCCAAAAAATTCCTACTGTAGAATATCATTTCCACAATTTATATTGAGCAATATAAGCCATACAAACTAGAAAACAAGCAAACTATGCATTGAAAACAAGCAAACTATGCATTGAAAACAGTACGTAAATATCTGAATATTAGTCATACTTATGCAACTCCAAAAATTCTGAAAGGTAGTACCACGTAGAAAATTTGTATAACAATCAACTGCCAAAAATTCAGAATTTTCCGATACTCCACTGAATTTAAACAATTCTGTTTATGGAGGCAAAAGTTTCTGTTTTTGCATAGATTCAAGTCAACTATCATCCACACTATCCCAAAGGCTTTACTTGGCACTTTATTGAAACAAAAGCTATAAAACATGGTTACTACAGTAGCCTAATCATGTGAACACATAAAAACAGTAGGTAAAAGTGTTGGGTTGTCTCCCAACAAGCGCTTTTCTTTAGTGCCTTTTAGCTAGGCATGATGAGCTCAATGATGCTCGCATAAAATATACGGATTGAAACATAACAAGAGCATCATGAATCATAAGTCCCTCTGTCATAATAATTTTCAGTAGCATCATGAATAGATTCATCAATATATCCATCACATAAAACATTTTTTTTCATGATCCACAAGTGTAGAAATTTTATTACTCTCCACATAAGCAAATTTCTTCTCATAAATAGTAGTGGGAGCAAACTCAACAAAATAACTATCATGAGAGTGAAATTTAAAATCATGATGACAAGTTTCATGGTTATCATTATTCTTTATAGCATACATGTCATGACCATAATCATCACAGATAGCAACTTTTTTATCATAGTCAATTGAAGCCTCATCCAAAATGGTTGATTCATCACTAAATAAAGTGATGGCCTCTCCAAATCCACTTTCATCAGTATAATCATCATAAATAGGAGGCATGCAATCATTATAAAAAATTTGCACATCAAATCTTGGGGGACTAAAAATATCATCTTCATCAAACATAGCATCCCCAAGCGTATGGCTTTGCATATCATTAGCATCATGGATATTCAAAGAATTCATACTAAGAACATTGCAATCATGCTCATCATTCAAAGATTTTTTGTCAAACATTTTATAGAATTATTCTTCTATTAATTGAGCACAATTTTCCTTTCTATCATTTTCACGAAAGACATTATAAAGATGAATAATATGATGCAACCTCAATTCCATTTTTATGTAGTTTTTCTTTTATAAACCAACCTAGTCATAAAACAAGGAACTAAAAGATTCAATTGCAAGATCTAAAGATATACCTTCATGCACTCACCTCCCCGGCAATGGCGCCAGAAAAGAGCTGGATGTCTACTACGCAACTTTATTCTTGTAGACTCATGTTGGGCCTCCAAGCGCAGAGTTTTGTAGACAATAGCAATTTCCCCTCAAGTGGATGACCTAAGGTTTATCAATTTGTGGGAGGTGTAGGATGAAGACGGCCTCTCTCAAACAACCCTGCAACCAAATACAAGAAATCTCTTGTTTCCCCAACACACCCAATACAATGGCAAATTGTATAGGTGCACTAGTTCGGCGAATAGATGGTGATAAAAGTGTAATATTGATGGTAGAAATATATTTTTATAATCTGAATAAATAAAAACAGCAAGGTAGCAAATAGTAAACGGGCACAAAAGTGGTATTGCAATGCTTGAAAATGAGGCCTAGGGTCCGTAATTTCACTAGTGCAATCTCCCAGCAATGTTAATATAATTGGATCACATAAACATCCCTCAAAGTGCGATGAAGAATCACTCCAAAGTTCCTATCTAGCGGAGAACATAATAAGAATTGTTTGTAGCAATTCTTTCCGATCGACCTATCTAAGAGTTCGTACTAAAATAACACCAAGTTATTCTTTTCGATCGACCTATCTAGAGTTCGTACTAAAATAACACCAAGTTATTCTTTCCGATCGATCTATCAAGAGATCGTACTAAAATAACACCAAAGCAAATTCAGATTCATAATACTCAATCCAACACAAAGAACCTCAAGAGTGCCCCAAGATTTCTACCGGAGAAACAAAAGACGAGAACGTGCATCAACCCCTATGCATAGATTACCCCAATTTCACCTCGGGAATCCGCGAGTTGAGTGCCAAAACACATATCAAGTGAATCAATACGATACCCCATCGTCACCGCGAGTATTCATATGCAAGACATATCAAGTGCTCTCAAATCCATAAAAGTATTCAATCCGGTAAACCGAAATCTCAAAGGGAAAACTCAATCCATCACAACAAGATAGAGAGGGGAAAACACCATATGATCCGACTATATTAACAAAGCCCGTGATACATCAAGATCGTGACATCTCTAGAACACGAGAGAGAGAGAGAGAGAGATTAAACACATAGCTACTGTTACAAACCCTTAGCCCCGAGGGTGGACTACTCTCTCCACATCATGGTGGTCGTCGGGATGATGAAGATGGCCACCGGTGATGATTTCCCCCTCCGGCGGAGTGCCGGAACCGGTCTAGATTGGTTTTTCGTGGCTACAGAGGCTTGCGGCGGCGGAACTTTTGATCTAGGTTAACCCTGAGGGTTTTTGGAATATTTGTGAATTTATAAGGTAAAGAGGGGTTGCGGGAGGCCACCGAGGTGGACACAACACACCTGGGCGCACCTGGGCCCCTAGGCGCGCCCTGGTGGGTTGTGCCCCCTTGGGGCACCCCCAGGTGCTGCTCTGGCCCATTGGTGGTCTTCTGGTCTGTAACACCCCGCATGTAACTTGCCATATTTGTAACTCCGACTCTTGCCATTTCCGGCTATGTGATATGTTTTTTCCCTTCGTTGTTGGGTTTTGTCTTTCGTTTTGTATTTTGTCATGTCACGCATTTTCATATCATATCATCATGTGCATTGCATTCGCATACGTGTTCGTCTCATGTATCCGAGCATTTTCCCCGTTGTCCGTTTTCCAATCCGGCGCTCCTATCTCCTCCGGTGCACCCCTCTAGTTTTCTTTCGTGTGCGTGTGTCAAACTTTCTCGGAATGGACCGAGGCTTGTCAAGTGGCTTTATTACACCACCCGGAGACTACCGATCAAGTTTCGTTCCATTCGGAGGTCGTTTGGTACTCCAACGGTTAACCGGGCCTCCGCAATGTCCATTTGAGTGTCCAGCAAAAACCCCCTCCAAAACCAGCCCAAAGCCCACCAAACTCTCTTCCATGCTCTAGGTCGTTCGATCACGATCGTGTGGGCGAAAACCGCACCTCATTTGGAGTCTCCTAGCTCCCTCTACCTATATATGAGTGGGCATCCCGAAAAACGAAATCTCAGACGAAACCCTAACCCTCTCCCTCCGCGCCGCGCCGGACGCGTCCGCCCGCGCCGGACACGTCCGCCCGCGCCGACGGACGAATCACGCGTCGCCACGTCAGCGCCGCCGCCGCCGTTCCCCGCCGGCCCGCGGGCCCGACCCCGGCCCCCGCGGCCCACGCCCGCCGCCGCGCGCCTGCCCCGTCGCCGCGCGCCTGCCCCGCCGCCGGGCGCCGCCTCCGCGCCGGCCGGCCGCCGCCGCCACGAGCTCCCCGCCGGCCCCGCGCGCTCGCCGCCCGCCGCCGGTCTCCTCCCCCGCCTAGCGCCGCCCGCCGCCGGTCCCTGCCTCGCCGCCGTCGGGCTCGGGCTCGAGCTCGGGAGCCGGCCCAGATCCGATCGAGGGTACTGCCCGTTGACTTTTCCCTCGCTTCGTTTTTTTCCTAAGTCTGAGAATTCCATCAGCAAGTGCTTGTGTTCCCGATGCCGTAACTTTGTGCATGTAGCTCCGATTCGCACGTATAATATGTCAAATTGTTCGTCTCGTGATGCTCTTCATTTTGTTCAATTGCATCATTTTCATTAGAGGTCATCTTGATGCCCAAATCTTCGTTGGAAGAGGGCTAGTTGCTGTTAATCTCTGGTTCTTAACAGAACTTGGAGATTTGTCATTTTTGTATCATTTATTCTGTGCACCTTTTGAGCATGAGCTCTACATGTGTTTTGAAGTATGCCATGCCATATTTCCAGTGGTATAGTCCATGTATTTTTGTGATCTATGTGGTGACTAGCACAAGCATGCAAAGTAGGTCCCGTAATATTTCTGATTTCAGGGACTTAGTGATTTCTCTAAGTCCTAGTCTGCTGTAATTTTGTTGCCATGTAAACTTGATGCTACATAGAGATACATGCATAGTTTGGAGATGTTCAGTAAGGATGTTTTGTAGCTATAGTTGTAATTGATCCATTCCTGCGACTGTTTGCAATTTTAGAGTACCATAGCATGACTCAATCTTGCTCTACTTTTGCTATAAAATATTTCTGACAGATTCTTAACATGACATGCATTTTTGCCAAGCTTATTGTAGTTGATCCATATACGCTATGCAATTGTTCTTGCCATGGATAGCTTCATAAACATGCCATCTTGCTGTAGGTATGCTTGGGTTGTCATGCATTGCTCTGTAGTGAGTGCATCAAGCTCACAAAGAGTCCTACATATTAATATTTCTGCCATGCTCTGTTTTCTGCTAAGTCTGAAACCTGATAAAGAAACTTGCTATGTTTACATGCTTGCCATCATATCTTCTGGCCCTTTTTGACTTATCGTCAGTAAGGAACTTTTGTAATGTGCATTTAGTAGAACACTACCATGCCTTGTTTTGCTATGTTAAGTTCCTGTAGCATGTTGATTTCGTGCTCTGAACATTGCTACCTGATGCTGTTTTCTGCCATGTCCAGTTTTCCACCAAGTCTGTGAACCTGTAATATTTTGCACTTTTGCCATGCTTGTTTGAGCTTGATATGTTATGAACTAGCAGTAGCTCAGTGTTCATCTTTTGTCAAGCATCTCCTGTAGATTACTGCCATGTGCTTTGTTGCTATGTTGGGGTACTGTAGCATTGTTACTTGTTGTATTTTAAGTGCTATCTTGCTGTTACTCGCAGATTAGTGTCATTCTTGTTTTGTTCGCCATTTGCAAACCGTGCATCCGATTCCGGTGATCTTTATATCGATTTCGACCGAAATCATCTCATCTTTCCAGTGGCATGCTTGGTTTGCCAAGTTACTACCATGTTCATCATTTTCCTTCCGGAGCACGCATACGCATCGCATACCATATCTTGCATATCATACATGTCTTGCATCATGTTGCTTGTGCATTTCTCGTTGTTGATTGTGGTTCCGTTTGTTTGTGTTCTTGTCTTGGGTAGAGCCGGGAGACGAGTTCGTGAACGAGGAACCTGTCGAGTACGCTTACGAGGATCAAGCTTTCGACAACTCTGAGAATCTTGCAGGCAAGATGACCACCCCTCGAAATCACTTCTATCTTTGCTATGCTAGTTGTTCGCTCTATTGCCATGCTCGCTACCTATCACTTGCTATATCATGTCTCCTATTTCAGCCATGTCAGCCCCTAACCATCCTTTCCTAGCAAACCGTTGTTTGGCTATGTTACCGCTTTTGCTCAGCCCCTCTTATAGCGTTGCTAGCTGCAGGTGAAGTTGAAGTTTGTTCCATGTCGGAACATGGATATGTTGGGATATCACAATATCTATTATTTAATTAATGCATCTATATATTTGGTAAAGGGTGGAAGGCTTGGCCTTATGCCTGGTGTTTTGTTCCACTCTTGCCGCCCTAGTTACTGTTATACCGGGATTATGTTCCTTGAGTTTGCGTTCCTTACACGGTCGGGTGATTTATGGGACCCCCTTGACAGTTCGCCTTGAATAAAACTCCTCCAGCAAGGCCCAACCTTGGTTTTACCATTTGCGACCTATACCTTTTCCCCCGGGTTTTCTAGAGCCCGAGGGTCATCTTTATTTTAAACCCCCGGGCCAGTGCTCCTCTGAGTATTGGTCCAAACTGTCAGTCGCCGGTGGCCACCAAGGGCAACTCTGGTCTGGCCTATCGGAAGCTTGGACAATCCGGTGTGCCCTGAGAACGAGATATGTGCAGCTCCTATCGGGATTTGTCGGCACATTCGGGAGGCTTTGCTGGTCTTGTTTTACCATTGTCGAGATGTCTTGTAAACCGGGATTCCGAGTCTGATCGGGTCTTTCCGGAAGAAGGTTCATCCTTCGTTGACCGTGAGAGCTTATGATGGGCTAAGTTGGGACACCCCTGCAGGGTATTATCTTTCGGAAGCCGTGCCCGCGGTTATGTGGCAGATGGGAATTTGTTAATGTCCGGTTGTAGATATCTTGTCACTTGACCCAATTTAAAATACACCAAGTGCGTGTGTAGCCGTGATGGTCTCTTCTCGGCGGAGTCCGGGAAGTGAACACGGTCTGTGTTATGTATGACGTAAGTAGGTGTTCAGGACCTCTTCTTGGTCATTGCTAGATGACGTCCGTCCCTTTGCTTCTCTTCTCGCTCTCATTTGCGCAAGTTAGCCACCATATCTGCTTTTGCCGCTGCAGCTCCACCTCATTGCACCTCCCTTTCCTATAAGCTTAAATAGTCTTGATCTCGCGGGTGTGAGATTGCTGAGTCCCCGTGACTCACAGATACTTCCAACACCAGTTGCAGGTGCCGACGATGCCAGTGCAGACAATGGCGTCGATCTCAAGTGGGAGTTCGACGAGGAACGTGGTCGTTACTATGTGTCTTTTCCTGATGATCAGTAGTGGAGCCCAGTTGGGACGATCGGGGATCTAGCATTTGGGGTTGTCTTATTTTCATCTGGATTTTGGCCGTAGTCGGTCTATATGATTGTATTTTGGATGATGTATGAATGATATTTATGTATTGTGTGAAGTGGCGATTGTAAGCCAACTCTTTATCCCATTCTTGTTCATTACATGGGATTTTGCGAAGATGACCCTTCTTGCGACAAAACCACTATGCGGTTATGCCTCTAAGTCGTGCCTCGACACGTGGGAGATATAGCCGCATCGTGGGCGTTACATGGTCAATAAAAAGTCCACAAAAAGTTTCGCAGTGTTTGGACTCCGTTTGATATTGATTTCATGCGATGTAAAAAACATGCAAAAAACAGCAACTGGCACTTGGCACTATGTCAATAGGTTAGTACCAAAAAATGATATAAAATGACTATAAAATGATTATAAAACATCCAATAATGATAATATAACAGCATGGAACAATCAAAAACTATAGATACGTTGGAGACGTATCAGCGATACAACTCTTTCGGGCCAGTCGCTCTTCGAGCTCCATAGGAAGCGTAGCCGGGCTTAGGCTGTGATGCTCTGGAGTGGGGGATGGGGATGGGGATGGGGATCTGTGGGAAAGGGGGCGTTTGGCAGGCGTCATCTAAGAAACTCAGGGCAGCCTGGGTATGGAGATCGGTGGGTAAGCTGCACGGGAAAACCGGCAGATGTTGACAATGGAGGCCTTGCGGCGGCGGCGGCGACGGGGACCTTGCTAGGGTTTCGAGCGAGGGAGGGTGTGTGTGTGTGCGCGCGCACGCCCAAGGAGGTTTTGGTGTGTGTGTGTGTGTGTGTGTGTGTGTTTGTGTGGAGGGGGGCGGGGTGTGTTTCAGGAAATGACACGGGTACTGGAAATTTTACTGCGCGGGAGTCAAACGCGGGAGTGAAATGCCGGGGCTATTGAACATTTTGATGATGGTGCATCGCACACGGTCCAGAGATAGCAACCATGTGTTATCAAACAGAAAAACCGTCAAGGCCGGTAGGTATTTTTGAGGGATGTAGGCGGGATTGGGAACAAGAAACATCACACACGGTCGAAACACAATAACCTTGTGTTATCAAACAGAAAAAGCTGCAGGCGAGTAGATATTTTTTAGAGGAGAAGCCTCATGGCTCTGAATGCACACGGTTAGTTGGAGTGAACCGTGTCTGTTGTGTCATCCGACTTGTCTAATGTTCATAAATTTGGCGAAAAATGACGCGGGAGAGGGTCAGAACACCAACACACTTGCATGTGGACCAAATTTATGTATGAAAAGGGTGGTTTGATTTTCAAATACCAAATGCAACTTTGATGTGGCACCTATCTCGCAAAGCGCACGGTATTGCTTGCCCCCACCCCCCTCGTGTTGGCATGAAGGGAATCCTAAGCTATGAATGCATGCCCCCTCCCCCCAACCGAGGTTCACCTAGAAAAGTGCGAAGTAGCTAGCAGCCCCCCTCCCTCGTGTCGGCATGAAGGGAATCCTAAGCTACGAATGAATGCCCCCCCAACCGAGGTTCACCTAGCAAAGGGCGAAGTGGCTAGCAGCCTCCCCCCATCGTGTCGGCACGAAGGGAATCCTAAGCTATGAATGCATGCCCCTCCCAACCAAGGTTCACCTAGCAAAGTGCGAAGTAGCAGCCCCCCCCCCCCCCATGCACACACTTTCAGTCGGCGGGCCGGAGAGGCATCTCACCAAGATGGATCGTTAAACGGACCAAGAATAATCCACCTTGGTCGTACAACCTCTCTCTTGTTGTTGGTCAAAGTGATGGCCATCCATGCGACCCCGAAGATGGGCTAGCTCGCCAATAATCACGGAAGTAGCTAGTCCCCAAAGACAACCACTGCATGCGTGTGGCCCAAACATATGTATGGAGAAGTGTGTTTTTTAGTACACAATGGAACAACTTTGATGTGGCACCGTGATTTCGAACTAGAAATCCCCACACTGAGTGAGGGTTAGGTTGACGATGCATATGTATGTTACACCACACTTCAAGCCGACAATGGGGATTCATGCATGCATGCATGCATAGTATATGCGCTCAGACTTAATTCGGTCTGAATCTCACCATCACCTTTACTATGATAACACAAACCAAATGAAGAATCCACCATGGTAACCTATCTTGTTGTCGGTCAAGGTGATCATGGATGTCCACGCGGTCCCACAAATATATAGGCTTGTCGCCGATAACCATGCAAGGGAGTGTACCATTCGAAGGCAACCACCACATGCATATGTATGGAGGTGATGCGTGCACGCATGTTTGAATACCATTTCACAACATTGATGTGGCGTGTGCGTCGAAAATCGTACACTCCCCACAAAGAGCGAGATCGGTTCATGACATCTCGTTGTACTAGCCACTTTGACTAGATGGGAGGGATTCATGCGTATAGATGCATGTGTGTGTGCTCAAACTGTATCATGCATGTCATCCGAGAGCACGACCTATATATATACCGTATTACAAGCAAAACAAATAATCCCCTCCTAAGTCAAATTAACCTCTCTCATTGTCACGCAAAAAGTAGTGATGGACTAAGCGGGCCCACAGATGGTAAGCATCGATATCGCTGATAACCGCTTAAGTGGGTGCGAGAGGACAAGCACCATCGCTTTGCATGTGGGACAAACATATATATGTTAAATACCCAAAACGCACAACTTTGATGTGCCACATGCCTCAAAAACCGTAAACCATGCACCCACACAGAGCGAGGTTCATGAAGCGTACTACATATAATGGTCCCCTTCCCCCCTCTTCGACGCATACTATATGCTCCTACCGTAATACGTACAACCCAAAAAGAATCCTCATCGATGGTGAAATTAATTAACCTCTCCCGATGTAGGATAAAGTGATGCATACATGCATCGACGATGGCCTCGTGGGCCCACAGATGTAAGTGTCACACGTGAGTGTCCTATCTAGGATAACCACCGTCCGCATGCATGTGGCCCAAAGAGGTGTTGTGTGATATTTGAATAGCCAATTTCACAATTTTGATGTGGTACGTGCCTCGAAAACCAAAAAGTCCCGACACTGAGTGAGGTGTACTTGTTCACGGACGCGTACGTATAGTATATATGCTAGTCCCCTCCCACCTCTTCGACGCGTACTATATACCACCATAACACAAACAAAAAAGATTCTACCTTGCTGGTCAAATTAACCTCACTGCTGGCTGTTCGTCAAAGTGATGGATGACGACCTCGCGGACCCATAGAAAGCGTCACACGCGAGTATCGAGTGTCGTGTAGGAAAACCATCGACTGCATGTGGCCAAAACATGTATGTATGAAAGGGTTGTGCAATGTTTTAAATAACGAATTCACGACTCTGATGTGGCACTGGCCTGCCTAACAAAACGGCCAACCCACACGGTGGCTCACAACTCGTAGTGTACTACGAGCCACCCGCCACCCCTTAGACGCACACACCCGCACTCACACCGCGAATCCACTGCAACTACGATGCATGTTAAATTAATTATCCCACGGTGAACATATCTATACCTACTCATAAAATAAATAGGTATTCTTAGTCCATCATGCGTGTTTTATAGATGAAACCCAGATATTTTTGAGAATTAACCCGCAGTATAATGCATGATTTTCACGTCACACGTGGTGGCAACCGGCCCAGGCCCATGCTGGCAGGATGGGAGGCAAAATTTTAATTGCGCCTGTGAGGGATCGAACTCGCGTCCTGCCATCCCACGAGGAAGGTCACGTCCATCTCAGCCAGCTCAAGTTTGAATTCTAAAATGAGAATCGTTACCCTATTAAATAGTACCGCCTCGCTCGCTTTCATCCTTCTCCACCAATTTATATGTATCAGCGATCTGAAATAAGCAAGCCGCCTAAAGAATTAATAATGAGATGGTAAAGAGTGGGCTTCGTTTAGGCTGAAATAAGCCAGGTAGTACGAGCTAGCACATAAATCGGGTAATATTCTTTGATTTTGTAGAACCTTATGTAGGTAAACTCAAACTACTCAGTTTGAAATACTTACTAAATTGGAATATATGCATGTTTTCCCATGCTGCAACGCACGGTTAATATTGTTAGTCTATATTTTTAGTCTGCCATTAATATTTACCAGAATATCCTTGTGTTTTGTGAGAACAATTCATAAATTTTGTCGATCCATGAAAATCTCTAAAAATATCGTTTGTCTAGGGGAGTTGATATCTTGAATATTTATATCCTGTTGCATCGCACGGGCATTGTCCTAGTGTTACCAAAGGAGGGACGTTTTAATTTCGAAAAAACAGAGATCATTAAGACGTTTTAGTACATTAATTGATTCATTTTCTATGGGTATAATGTACAAAAATCAAATTTGAGCTACAAGCACACGTGACAGTGCACCTAAATGGATTGCAAAAACACATGTGTCTCACTGGGTGCATGTTTACTCCCCGTGCAACAAATTTCAAACATTGAGAATCTTGATTTTTAAATTCTAGTACATCCAAAACTTATTTGAAGTTCATGAAACTTATCGTGTTGTCATATGGACACCAATACAAAGTGGCATTGTACTTTTTTGTCAAATTTGAGACCAATTTTGATGTAATCTTTATCTAATTACAAACGGGAGATTATTAATAATTGGGAACCAATATCCCAAACGGATTATTTATTCATACCGTGAGTCTTAGACCAATAATGGATACGTGCCATACTTCGGTTAAGCAATAAAGCGGCAGCATTAATCATCCAAATAGAAAAACAATATACGTGCCGCCACACAACCCGTGTGCCGTGCAAGGAGGCGTGAGTTGACGGGACGCATGCGAGCAGTCCGCCGCGCAGGCAGACTGGGAGGCGTGCGTGCATGTGTGTGAATTGACGGAGGCGTGCTCACTGCACAGTGTCATCGGGAGGCATGCGAGTAGTTGTGTGAAACTTTGGTAGGCATGCCAGCCGTCTGGTGCGCAGGCTCACCGGGAGGCGAGCCATCGGTTTGACCGTCGCCCGCCTCTCTCCCACTACTCCATATTAATGGTGCGCCCGAGCGGCCGCACCCCCCATCCTCGCCACACACACAATCCTCTCACTACTGGAATCAGCTAATTTGCCATCTGCCAGCTCTTTGCCGTCTGCTAGCTGACAGCAAACAAGCTCTTTGCCGTCTGCCAGCTCTTTGCCATCAGCTACCCAAAAGCAGACGGCAAAGAAGCTCTTTGCCGTCTGCCAGCTCTTTGCCGTCGGCCAGCTGACGGCAAAGAATCTTTGCCGTCCGCTGGCGGACGGCAAAGAGTGAGGTGGCCCCCACCCCCCGCCCGTTTTTGAAAAACTTAACGGGCCACCTCTTTGCCGTCCGCTAGCAGACGGCAAAGAGGCAAAAAAGCGGACGGCAAAGGGGGGCGGACGGCAAAGAGCCTACTACCTAACGGCCCGTACCCCCGCCCGTTACTCGCTTCTTCCCTCTCCCTCCCACGCCGCCGTTTCTCTCCTCCCACGCCGCCGCCCGCCGCGCGCCGCCGCCGCCCCGTCGCCCCCGCCGCCCCGGCTCGCCGCCGCCCCGGGGCCCCGTCGCCCTCACCGCCCCGGCCCCCCGCCGCCCCGCGCCCCCCGCGCCCCGCGCCCCCGCGCCCCCGCCGCCCCGTCGCCCCCGCCGCCCCGTCGCCCCCGCCACCCCGGCTCGCCGCCGCCCCGGGGCACCGTCGCCCTCACCGCCCGGCCCCCCGCCGCCCCCGGCCCCCCGCCGCCCCGCGCCCCCCGCGCCCCCCGCCCCCCGCCGCCCCGTCGCCCCCGCCTCCCCGGCTCGCCGCCGCCCCCAGGCCGCCCCGGCTCGCCGCCGCCCCCAGGCCGCCTCCTCCACCGCCCCGCCCCCTCCTCCACCGGCCTCCTCCACCCCCCAGGTGAGCCCCCATTTTTCAGTTTTTTTCTGTTTTTTTCTTTTTTTTCCTTTTTAGTTTTAGTTTTAATTTAGATTTAGTTTTAGTTGTAGTTTTAGGTTTAGTTTTAGGTTTAGGTTTAGTTTTAGGTTTAGGTTGTAGAAGAAAAAAGAAGAAGAGGAAGAAGAAGAAGAAGAGAAAAAGAGGAGAGGAGGAGAAGAAGAAGAGGAAAAAGGAAAGGAAGAAGAAGAAGAGGAGGAGGAGAAGAAAAAAGAAGAAGAGGAAGAAGAAGAAGAAAAAAGAGGAGAGGAGGAGAAGAAGAAGAGGAAAAAGGAAAGGAAGAAGAAGAAGAGGAGGAGGAGAAGAAAAAAGAAGAAGAGGAAGAAGAAGAAGAAGAAAAAAGAGGAGAGGAGGAGAAGAAGAAGAGGAAAAAGGAAAGGAAGAATAAGAAGAGGAGGAGGAGAAGAAAAAAGAAGAAGAGGAAGAAAAGGAAGAATAGGAAGAAGAAGAAAAGGAAAAAAGAGGAAAAAACCCCGACCCGACACGGCACCCCGACCCCGACGCGGCACCCCGACACGACACCACGACCCCTAGACCCCGACCCCGACACCCCCCGAGCCTGACCCGACACCCCGACCCCGACACCGACACGGCACCCCGACCCCGACATCCCGACCCCGACCCCGACACCCCGACCCCGAGCCTGTCCCGACACCCCGACACCCCGACCCCGACCCGGCACCCCGACCCCGAGACGGCACCCCGACCCGACACCCCGACCCGACACCCCGACCCGGCACCCCGACCCGACACCCCGACCCCGAGACCCCGACCCCGAGCCTGACCCGACACCCCGACCCCGACACCGACACGGCACCCCGACCCCGACCCGGCACCCCGACCCCGAGACCCCGAGCACGATACCCCGACCCGGACCCCGACCCCGACACCCCGACCCCGAGCCTGACCCGACACCCCGACCCCGACACCGACAAGGCACACCGACCCCGACCCGGCACCCCGACCCGACACCCCGACCCGACACCCCGACCCCGAGACCCCAACCCCGACCCCGACACGGCACCCCGAGACCGACACGACACCCCGACCCCCGACACGTCCCGAAAAGGTGTTCTTTGGCCTTCCAGAAGCCGACGGGGTCATATATTTGTGAATTATTAGTTAGGTCATATATCTTTCGATTTTGTTATGAAAAACATCATATATAATTGTGTTGATCGGGTAGTTTTAAATGTGCAGTTGTTTCATCGCTGCGAGGTTTGGTGTTCGACGACCTGGCCGTGCGTTTGACGAGCTCTGCCCCTTCGTTCGTGGGTGAGCACAAATGACATGTCCTCCTCCCCCATTAATTATTTGATCTATTCCGATGAAACTTGATAGCTAGATATATATGTGTCTTGAATTATCAGTATGCGTAACCAATATGTGTCTCCCGTTCGAAAGCGTCATAGTTATAAATATGCATGCATTTGCATATTTATAACCTTGATTCTTTCGAATTGTCCAACGCTATCCATGGACAGCCCGAGTATGTTTAGATTGGGTTCGTTTTCCCATATGCTTTGCTCCGGATCCGACGCATAAATTTCGTCAGTGCCTCCCCTGTTGTTCTCCGGGTACACATCCTCTCTGTTTATTGCAGAGACGTGTATCAGGAGAACAGCGGGGAGGTGCTGCCGAAATTTTGCGTAGGATCCGGGGCATAGCATGGGAAAATGAACCCAATCTAAACATACTCGGGTGGGATTAGGACCTATCATTACCTATTAGAGTGTAGGTTGCATGGACGTAATAAAATTGACAAAGTAGATCAACTGATGAATACATACATGGTGAATTATATATATATATTTGTTGTGTGTCTAGTAGCTCTGAAAGTCAAGATGAGTGATCGTGCGTGGATGTACACCGGTCACACTGGTCAGAACAAATGGAGCACTGAATGGTTCACAAAAACCAAGGGGTTTGTGCGAGCCGCATTTGCAAATGGCCAGAGGAAAACCTGGTGCCCCTGTTTACGGTGCGGCAATTGGGAAAAGAGGACAGAGGCTGAAATGGGCAAACACCTGCAGAAGAGTGGTTTTACGCCCGATTATACGGTGTGGACATTTCATGGTGAGTCTGCCCAACGTGACCGAGCCGAGGTGGATCGTCGTCGCACCGACGAGCATGGTACCGGTATGGAAAACATGGTGCAAGACTTTGATGATGCTCGGGATTCGGACGAGGAGATGGAGGAATCTGCAAAGGCCTTCAATGAAATGTTGGAGTCTGCAAAACGTCCGCTCCATGAGCACACTGAGCTTTGTCAGTTGGATGCCATCTCACAAGTAATGGCTCTGAAGGCTCAGTTCAACTTGGGCAGAGAATGCTATGATGCAATGATGACAGTATTTGGACGCTTTCTACCCAAAGTCCATGTAATGCCTGCAAACCTGTACCAGTCGGACAAAATCCTCCGTGCACTGAAGATGCCCTATGATAAGATACATGCCTGTGAGAAAGGATGTGTCTTGTTTAGGCTTGACTATGCGGACTTGAACTGTTGTCCCATTTGCAAGTCTTCCAGGTATGTTGTGGTAGACAACGGTATGGGTGAGAAGACACAGACCAAAATCCCCGTTAGTGTTCTTCGGTATATGCCAATCGTACCAAGACTTCAACGTCTTTTCATGGTCGAAGAGACGGCCAGACAGATGACATGGCACAAAACGGGCAAAAGAACCGAACTAGATGCAGATGGGAATCTGATGATTGTACACACATCGGATGGTGTTGCGTGGAAAAAGTTTGATGAATTACATGGTGACAAAGCGGCAGATCCGAGGCATCCTCGAGTCGGCATCAGCACGGATGGGTTCAGTGTGTTTGGTATGACGGCAGCCCAATACAGTTGTTGGCCCGTATTTGTCTTTCCACTCAATCTCCCCCCCGGACAGATTATGAAAAGAAAGAACATTTTCCTGACGTTGATAATTCCAGGGCCCAACTATCCGGGGAAAAATATGAATGTGTACATGCAACCGCTTAAGGACGAATTGCAAGAAGCCTGGGATAATGGGTTCAAGACATACGATGCCTATAGCAAACGGAACTTCATAATGCGTGTCTGGTACATGTACTCGACGCATGACTTGCCGGCGTATGCGCTATTCGTTGGCTGGTGTGTGCATGGAAGGTTCCCGTGCCCCACATGCAAGGGAGCTCTTGAGTTTCGTTGGCTTCAGGCCGGTCGCAAGTTTTCTTGCTTCGACATGCATAGAGAGTTCCTGAATCCTCGCCATAAGTTCAGGAAAGACAAGAAGAACTTCATCAGAGGTAGAGTTGTCAAAAACTCTGCACCACATGCATTGACAGGCCAACAGACCCTGGATCAGTTAAACGCTCTCGAGCCAGATCCCGAGCGTCCAGGGTACTTCAAGGGGTATAATTCTAAGCACGCCTGGACTCACAAAACATGCTTATGGGATCTGCCTTACTTCAAAGACCTCCTTTGCCCACACAACATCGACGTGATGCACACTGAGAAGAATATCGCCGAGGCACTTTTTGGTACATTGTTCGGCATAGATGGGAAGTCAAAGGATAATACTAAGGCTAGAGTCGATCTGGAGGCGCTATGTGATAGGCCGTTACAAAACATGAAAGAACCGAAAGGAAAGCAGAACTGGACGAAGCCAAAGGCATGGTTCAATCTTGGAAGGCCGGCTATGAGGGAAATTATCTTGTGGGTGAAAATGCAGTTGATGTTCCCCGATGGGTATGCAGCGAATCTACAGAGGGGAGCCAGTCTTGACAAATTGAAGATATTTGGTCTCAAGAGTCATGATTGGCACATATGGATTGAGCGGGTAATGCCGGTGATGTTGCGTGGCTTCATCCCTGAGGATGAATGGCTAGTACTGGCAGAACTCAGCTATTTCTTCCGTGTTCTTTGTGCGAAAGAACTATCGCCTAGCGTGCTAGAAGAAATGGAAGAGTTGGCGCCGGAGTTGATCTGCAAGTTAGAGAAGATCTTTCCACCGGGCTTCTTTAATCCAATGCAACATTTGATTTTGCATCTCCCGACCGAGGCAAGATTGGGGGGGCCCGTGCAAAATCGTTGGTGCTACCCAACTGAGAGGATGCAGAAGACGCTTCGACAAAAATGTAAAAATAAACGTAGAATTGAAGCATCGATGGCTGAGGCATTCATCACTGAGGAGGCGGCAAACTTCGTGACAGCACACTACGAAGCCAAAAATCGTCATTTGCATAATCCGAAGCCTCGGTACAATGCTGACGACCCTAAAAAGGGTGGATCCAACCTCAGCCTATTCAAAGGGAATCTCGCACCAGCCAGTGTTTCAAATCCAGTATCTTTGGATAACGAACAATGGCGGACCATTTCGTTGTATATCTTCAACAACCTGATAGAAGTGCGGCCGTACATCGAGTAAGTTCTCGGTACATAGTTTCGCAACTTCTATTTCCTTTGAACTGCTCTTATTCCTGGATATTTCATACAGTCGATACGTCGCCTTATTCTCGTATGGAGCGGTGATCCAAAAGGATTCTGTCGAAGAGTATGAGCTTCTCGCAAAGCAAGGTGGCGGCTATCCCGGTTTCATCTCTTGGTTCAAACAAACGGTAATTTCTATTAGACTTGTAGGCTAATTTGTAGGCGGCTATCCCGGTTTCATTCGCTAATTTGTGCGTAATGCAACAATCCTTTCATATTAAACTTGTAGGCTAATTCAGAGTCTATGGATGCCGAATTGAGACAAGTCGCTAATGGTTTTGACTATAAGGTCCGTTCATTTGACAAATACGACATCAACGGGTATCGCTTTCGTACCTATGGCAAAGAGGTATCTATGGCCGACCGAAAGTCTACAAATTGTTGTGTATCTGCTATCGGCGAAGGAGGTACCGAGTATTATGGGAGAGTTGAAGCAATTTATGAACTTCTATTCTATGGTGAAAACCCACCGAATGTCGTAGTCTTCAAATGTTATTGGTTTCAGCCGAAGGAGACTAGAAGAACTCATGAACATATAGGGCTAGTTGAAATCAACCAAAGCACCCATTTAGATGTTCCTGATGTCTATATTACGGCTCAACAGGCAACCCAAGTATTCTATCTACCGTGGGCCTGCCAAACTAATCCAAATCTGAAAGGTTGGGATGTCGTTTATGAAGTGCCGCCACGTGCTAGACTATCTCCCCCAAAGGAAGAGGATTATGAACCTCACATTAACCCAGACACATATGAAGGAGAATTCTTCCAAGAGACACGTCTTTCCAAAAAGCGTTTCAAGAACCGCTATACTTCACCCCAAAACATTGAAGTAGACAGTGACAGTGAATCCGACATCACCCCAGAGGAGGAACAAGAAGAGCCGGAACAAGAAGAGGTTACTGCTGCGGATGACCTGTCATTGCTTGACCGATTACGTCAAGGTGGCCTTGCACATGTTGATGCCACTGAACCCTATGAGCCCGTCATTGATTATAGTGATGATGATGATTATGCATTTATTGATGATACTGATCGAGATTATTAGTAGTGTCAGGTATTAAATTTTTTAATGTTGTACTTGATGATGATACACTCAAGTGATACACATATTATTATTCATGTCGGTCTTTTTTTTATGTTGTACTAATTTCGTTTACTGTTTGTCATGGCAGGTGTTGAAAGATGGTGGGCGCTGGTCGGGAGCGCGCCAAGGCTCCTTCTTCCTCGGCGCGTGGTCTGAGGTCTTCGATTCCAGACGTACCTCTTCGCCGAGCGTTGCTGGACAGTATGTCCACACCGCCGGGCCCTTCTTCGTCCACCGCGGTGCCCAGCAGGGGACGAGGTAGGAAGAGAGGAGGTGGGGCACGTGGTCGCGGGAGAGGAGGTAGGGTGACTGCTAGGGCGCCTTCCTCGCCGCCACCCCCAGCTGTTTCACCCGAGCACGTGACTGCTAGGGTGGACTCGTCCGAGGAGGAGGCTACACGGACTCCGGTCCACGAGCCTCCGGTCCACGGGTCTTGGGCCCACGAGCCTCGGGTCGACTGGCCTTCGGCCCACGAGAGTTCGGCCCACGAGACCCCGGAGGAGCACACGTCCGGATGGGGTACCTGGCCGGATCAGCCCGAGGAGCCGAGTGGCCATGCTGATGATGGCGGGGAGCCGACTGATCTTGAGGAGGAGGGTGGCACCGTCTACCAGCGTGGTGCTACACGGCTCCCGTCCGTGCCGGCGACCCGCGAGCAGAGGTGGTTGATCTTCCCTGATGGGGAGAGGTACGTAAGTGCATTTAAAATTTTTGTACCTTCTGCATTCACGTTTCTTCAAATAACTAATGCGTTGGCCTTGTCATGCTGCAGGGGTTGGGACCACCATCATAGTGTCCGCCGGCCCAACTCCGTCCTTGGAGTTCTTTGCCGGCAAAACTTCCCGGGGTTTGTCACGTTGCCTGGTGAGGGTCGGCTTCCAGAGCTTGGGTTGAGCTGGGAGCACTACGTGGCTGCCCCGGCCCCGCCGGATGTCATTATCGACGGTGTCGTGTGCGACACGAGGGCAGACATGGTGATCAGGACGTTCTGGGTAATTTCTCCTTTACACATTTCAAAATCTTCAACTAGCTAGTTATTAATTGTACTAATCAATATTGTCTCATTTGATTGCAGACATTCTACAGGTGTGAGGAGGGATACGAGGAGGAGTGCGCAAATGTTATCGAGAACGTCTGCAAGCGCCTACTCCAGAACTTACGGCACGAGGCTCGGGTGCAGGCTGTTCGAGACTACTACGCCTTGCGTGGTATCAAGAAGACCAAGCCGGCGTGCCGCGATAAGTTCCTGAGTAAGGAGCAGTACATGAAGGTAATTCTTAAGGCCTTCTACTTAAGTTCCTTCATTTAGTAATTCTTAGCCGTAGCGCTCAAGTTTCTATTTGCTAACTTAGGCGCCTCCGAGATGGTGTGCGGATCGGATGGATTGTTGGGAGGTGTTGGTCGATGAGTGGTGCTCACAAGAATGGCTAGCCCTCCACAACCAGGCCAAGGACAAACGTGCCCAAATGGAAGGTGTGCCACACCATCAAGGCAGCTCCAACTTATATCAGTTCGGGCGCAACTGGGTATGTGGTTTGCTTCATGATTCATGCAATTCATTCATCATGCTAGCTTGAGCCCTTTAATTACTAACTTTCATTGCTTCTCTCTTTCAGGCACGCCACAATAAGGCGGATAAGGTGCCAGAGGTGTACGACCTGTATGCCATGGCCCACACTGGCTCTTACAAGAAAGTCAAGGCTTTCTCTCAGTCTGACCTCGATGATGCAAACAACTTCACCAACATCTCCTCCCACAACAAGCTCGTGAGATATAGAGATGAGGGGAAGGCGAGGAAAGGGGAGGACTTTAACCCGAGCCAGGGTCCCATTGATCCAGAGCTGGTGATGATATCTGGTGGCGGGAGGTCCCATGGCTCCATAGCCATTGGAGATGGACTTATCCGTTGTCCTAGCACTCTCCCGGAGATCAAGGCGCGCCAGTCGAGCTCCGCTCCTGAGATAAGGCCTCGTGAACGGCCAGTGCAACTCGCCATCAAGGTTAGTGATACGTACTCAGTTATCTGTCTCCATTACATTGTGTGCGCTTCCATCAATGATTACAAATGGTCATGTGAGTGGTGTTGCAGGCTGCTATACAGACTGAGAGAGATAGAACGGAGAAACTTCTGGCAGAGGCGGCGGAGAGGCAGCGGGAGATGGAGGAGAGGACGAGAAAGATGATGGAGGAGGAGAGGGCACGGAATGACATGCAGGCAAGGGCCATGTACGAGCTCCTTGTGGTAAGTTTCTTCTGCAGATTACTTGCTAGTCTTAACATTTAAGTCTCATTACTAACTAGTATGACTCTGTTCTGAAAACCAAATGTGCAGTCTGTGTGCGAGAAGTCCGGTCAGCCCGCTCCGCCGATGCCAGTGATTGCTCCTGGGAGCACGGTGAGTTTAGTTTGAATGGACATTAGTTGGTAGTCTCAACATTTGAGTGTCGTAATGCTAACGAGACATTGAAAATGATCTTTGTTGCAGCTTAACTCCAGAAACGCATCGCACGATCCTTCTCCAGGTAGCGGCACTAGCCACCCCGGTCCTACACCTCCCTGATCACGGTAAGTTTCTCTAGTGTTTTGCTTAACAAATGCATAAAGACCTAGACTTAGCTTTATTTCCTCCAATATGCTTACCATAATGACCTAGAGTTAGCTTATTTTCCTCCAAAATGACCCATTTTACCTAGGTTAACTTATAAATGATGCAGTTCATCCAAGTTAGCTCAAAAATGACCCATTTCACCTAGATTAGCTCCTAAATGATCCATTTTACCTACGTTAGCTTTAAAATGGCCCATTTCACCTACGTTAACTCCAAAATGACCCATCTTACCTAGGTTATCTCATAAACGATCCATTTCAACAAAGTTAGCTCATAAACGATCCATTTCAACTAAGTTAGCTCAAAAACGATCCTTTTGACCTAAGTGAGCTAAAAAACGACCCATTTCACCTTAGTTACCTCAAAAACGATCCATTTCAACTAAGTTAGCTCAAAAACGATCCATTTCAACTAAGTTAGCTCAAAAACGATCCATTTCTAACTTTCTTATTTTGCCATTTTGCAGATTTCATTATGTGCTGGATGGAGTGCTTGTTCTACTCTTCTTCTTCTTGTCTTCTCATTCTTGTCTTCTCATTCTAGTCACCTTAGCTATGGAGTGCTACTTTATGTATGGATGGAACTTCTTTATGTATGAAATGATGGATGGAACTTGTTTATGTATGAAATGATGGATGGACCTTGTTTGTGTATGAAATGATGTATGAACTTGTTTATGTGATGAATGCCTGTGAAATATATCTATATGTCATATATATTTTCTGTGCAAATTGTGGGATTTAACAAAAAACAGAAAAAACAGACAATATGCAGGCTCTTTGCCGTCTGCCACCGACGGCAAAGAGCTCTTTGCCGTCCGCCGCAGACGGCAAAGAAGCCACGTGGCAGCCAACTGTGCTTCCTGGGAGCTGACCCATTTGGTCAGTTTGCCTACAGTGGCAGACGGCAAAGACTTTGCCGTCCGTGGCGGACGGCAAAGAACCTGGCATCTAGTGACGTGTAGATGACATCATAAGGCGGACGGCAAAGACCAAAGGCTCTTTGCCGTCTGCGGCGGACGGCAAAGGTCTGCCGTTAGCCACTTAACGGACTGACAGCGCAAATATTGCCGTCCGCCCTCTTTGCCGTCCGCCGCAGACGGCAAAGAGCCTTTGCCGTCCGCCGCCAGGAAGCAGACGGCAAAGAAGCTGTTTACCGTAGCCTTCTTTGCCGGAGCCTTTTGCCGTCCGCGGCTGACGGCAAAGGTCTTTGCCGTCCGCCTTTCGAGCCTTTGCCGTCCGCCATGGCAGACGGCAAAGTAGCTGTTTCCTGTAGTGTATACTAGTGGAAGCGAGGCGGGCGACGGTCCAAGGTTGACTCGCTTCCCGGTGAGAATGACTGCTTAATCTATATGAATGAAATATATGCTTAATTACTGAATTTTAGTTGCAAAAAATAGATAGGGCTATCAATTTTTAGCTGCATATTTTGACAAATAGCAGTGTCTCTTGGCTTAGCGCCGAAGTCTGGCTTTAATTTGCATACCGTCATCTGAAACGTTTGTGTTGAAGAGATGCACAGATCATGCGTTGAACAGCTTGTACGCTTCCCGGTGAGCCTGCGCACCGGACTGCGCTCGCACGCCTCCCATTCAGTCAAGCAGCTATCCACACGGCACCTCCTATAGCCATTAAAACCAAGACACGTGGCATCACGTGAATGGTTAACAGAACGCACACGATTTGAATTATACAAACGTTTGACATATTAAAGTGGCAGCTATTTTTTTCAAAATGCCTTTGTTGGCCGTCATTATTCGAGTGCGCCTTCTCTCAAAATGGACACGAAAAATACCACAGCATGTCGGGTGCCATTCCATGATAGCATGCCAAGTTTCATGAATTTCAGACGAGTTTTGGATTTACTAGAATTTAAAAACCAGGTATCTCAATGTTTTGCCGGCAATCAACGGTGCCCTGGTGTTTGAATTTCATTCCCATCTCTTGCTGGGACCTAAGCATGCACCCAATGACACAAATTTGATTTTTCAACCAATTTATATGCACTGGAGCATGTGCATGTAGTTCAAATTTGAATTATGCACATAAATGCATTGAAACATCAGTTAATGCATAAAAATGTCCAAACGAACCGCGAAAAATCACAAAAATTGACACAACACTCCTGTTGTTCTATATTGACACGAGAAAAAAATTGAAAGCAATAACAGGCAATGGATATCGTTTCGTCCCCAAAGGTGGGGCGTTCCCTATCAAAACCATCATGCTTGTTGTGAGTAGCTCTGGTTTGTGAGAAGCATATACCCAAACCTGCCCCAATGGGACAATTTTTTTACCACGGCATGTGTTGATGCCGCTCCATGATAGCATGCCAAGTTTCATGAATTTCAGACGAGTTTTGGATTTACTAGAATTTAAAAACCAGGTATCTCAATGTTTTGCCGGCAATCAGCGGTGCCCTGGTGTTTGAAATTCATTTCCATTTCTTGCATGGGACCTAAGCATGCACCTGATACGTCCATTTTGTATCATGTTTTATTACTATTATTTATAATGTTTTTATCCATAATAATGCTTTTTGGAGTAATTTGAATGCGTCTTCTCTCATAATTTGCAAGGTACATACCAAGAGGGAGAATTCTGGCAGCTGGAAATCTGGACCTGAAAAAGCTACGCCAGGCCACCTATTCTGCACAACTCCAAATGATTTGGAACTCCAGGGAGATTTTTTATGGATTATTTAAGAATTATTGGAGCCAATAAGTACCATAGGGGGCCACCAGGTGGGCACAACCCACCTGGGCGCGCCAGGCCCCCCTGGCGCGCCCTAGTGGGTTGTGGCCTCCTCGGCACACCTCTGGTGCCCATCTTCTGGTATATAAGTGGTTTTGACCTAGAAAAAATAAGGAAAATACTTTCGGGACAGAGCACCGCCGCCTCGAGGCGGAACTTGGGCAGGAGCACTTTTGCCCTCCGGGGGAGCGATTCTGCCCGGGGAACTTCCCTCCCGGAGGTGGAAATCATCGTCATGGTCATCACCAATGACTCTCCCATCTTTTGGAGAGCAATCTCCATCAACATCTTCACCAGCACCATCTCATCTCAAACCCTAGTTCATCTCTTGTATTCAATCTTGTTACCGGAACTATAGATTGTTGCTAGGGGGTGAATAGTAGTATTGATTACATCTTGTAGTTGATTATTATATGGTTTATTTGGTGGAAGATTATATGTTCAGATCCATTATGCATATTAATACCCCTCTGATCATGAGCATGTTGATGAGTTGTGAGTAGTTACTTTTGTTCTTGAGGTCACGGGATAAATCATGTTGCAAGTAATCATGTGAACTTTATATCTGTTTGATATTTTGATAGTATGTATGTTGTGATTCCCTTAGTGGTGTCATGTGAACGTCGACTACATGACACTTCACCGTATTTGGGCCTAAGGGAATGCATTGTGGAGTAGTAAATAGATGGTGGGTTGCGAGAGTGACAGAAACTTAAACCCTAGTTTATGCACTATTCCGTAAGGGACCGACTGGATCCTAGAGTTTAATGCTGTGGTTAGGATTTATCCTTAATACTTTTCTCGTAGTTGCGGATGCTTGTGGGAGGGTTAATCATAAGTAGGAGGTTTGTTCAAGTAAGAACAGCACCTAATCACCGGTCCACCCACATATCAAATTATCAAAGTAGCGAACACAAATCAAACCAACATGATGAAAGTGACTAGATGAAATTCCCGTGTACCCTCAAGAACGCTTTGCTTATTATAAGAGACCGTTTTGGCCTGTCCTTTGCCTCAAAAGGATTGGGATACCTTGCTGCACTTTTTTTTACTACTATCGTTACTAGCTCTTTACAAATTATATTGCTATCAAACTACTCGCTACTTACAGTTTCAGCACTTGCAGACACTACCTTACTGAAAACTACTTGTCATTTCCTTCTGCTCCTCATTGGGTTCGACACTCTTACTTATCTAAAAGAGCTACAATTGATCCCCTATACTTGTGAGTCATCAAGGCTATTTTCTGGCGCCGTTGCGGGGGAGTGAAGCGCCTTTGATAAGTGGAGTTCGGTAAGGAAACATTTGTATAGTGTGCTGGAATTTATTGTCACTTGTTATTATGGAAAACAATCCTTTGAGGGGTTTGTTCAGGGTATCTTCACCTCATCCGGAACCACAATTAATTGCCCCTCAACCTACTACACCTACTGAAAATATTGAATATGAAATTCCTTCGGGTATGATAGAACAACTGCTAGCTAATCCTTATGCAGGAGATGGAACCGAACATCCTAACATGCACTTGATATATGTAGAACAAATTTCTGGATTGTTCAAGCTTGCAGGTTTACTCGAAGATGAGGTGATAAAAAAGGTTTTCCCTTTATCTTTGAAGGGAAAAGAATTGGCATGGTATAGGCTATGCGATGATATTGGATTATGGAATTGGAATCGCTTAAAATTGGAGTTTCACCAAAAAAATATCCTATGCATCTAGTTCATCGTGATCGGAATTACATATATAATTTTTGGCCTCGTGAAAAAGAAAGTATGGCTCTAGCTTGGGGGAGGATTAAGTCAATGTTATATTCATGCCCCAATCATGAGCTCTCAAGAGAAATTATTATTCAGAACTTTTATGCTCGGCTTTCTCGTAATGATCAAACCATGCTAGATACTTCTTGTGCTGGTTCTTTTATGAAGAAAACTATTGAATTGTGGTGGGATCTTTTGGAAAGAATTAAACGCTTCTCTAAAGATTGGGAACTCGACGAAGGTAAGGATTCAGGTATAAAGCTTAAGTATATTGTGTTAAATCTTTTATGGATACCGATGCTTTTCAAAAGTTTAGCACTAGATATGGACTTGACTCCGAGATAGTAGCCTCCTTTTGTGAATCATTTGCTACTCATGTTGAACTCCCTAAGGATAAGTGGTTTAAGTATCACCCACCTATTAAAGATGAAATTAAAGAATCGGTTCCGGTTAAAGAAGAAACTTTACTTTATGATGTTGATCCAGTTGTCCCTACTGCTTATATTGAGAAACCACCTTTTCCTATTAGGATAAAGGAACATGCTAAAGTTTCAACTGTGGTTAACAAGAGCTATGTTAGAACACCTAAACCTGATGAACAAATTAGAGTTGAGCCTAATATTGCTATGGTTAAAGATCTCTTAGAAGAAGATGTGGATGGGCATGTTATTTACTTCTGTGAAGAAGCTGCTAGAATTGCCAAACCAGAAAAAAGGGGTAGAAATAGATCAGCTGTTGGCTTGCCTGTCATTTCAGTTAAAATAGGAGATCACTGTTATCATGGTTTATGTGACATGGGTGCTAGTGTGAGTGCTATTCCTCACTCATTATATCAAGAAATTATGAAAGACATAGCACGTGTTGAGATAGAAAACATAGATGTTACTATTAAGCTTGCCAATAGAGATACCATATCACCAGTTGGGATTGTTAGAGACGTTGAAGTCTTGTGTGAGAAAGTAAAATACCCTACTGATTTTCTTGTTCTTGGTTCTCCACAAGATGACTTCTATCACATTATCTTTGGCAGGCCTTTCTTGAACACAGTTAATGCTGAGATAGATTCTAAGAAACAAATTGTCAGAGTTAGCTTTGGTGATGAGTCCCATGAGTTTAATTTTTCCAAGTTTGGTAGAAATCATCATGAAAAATAATTGCCTAGTAAGGATGAATTAATTGGTCTAGATTCTCTTGCTGTGCCACCTACTGGTCCTTTAGAACAATACTTGCTAGAGCATGAAAATGATTTACATATGCATGAAAGAAATGAAATAGATAAGATTTTCCTTGAACAACGTCCTCTACTTAAACACAATTTGCCTATTGAAACTCTAGGAGGTCCTCCTCCACCTAAAGGAGATCCTATGTTTGAATTAAGACAATTGCCAAACACTCTGAAATATGCTTATCTTGATGAAAAGAAGATATGTCCTGTTATTATTAGTGCTAACCTTTGAGAACATGAAGAAGAAATATTACTGAAAGTTCTAAGGAAGCACCGAGCTGCTATTGGATATACTCTTGATGATTTAAAGGGCATTAGTCCCACTCTTTGTCAGCACAAAATTAATATGGAACCTGATGCTAAACCAGTTGTTGATCATCAACGTCGGTTAAATCCGAAGATGAAAGATGTGGTAAGAACAGAAATATTAAAACTTCTGGAAGCAGGTATGATCTATCCCATAGCTGATAGTAGATGGGTAAGTCATGTTCATTGTTTCCCTAAGAAAGAAGGTATTACTGTTGTTCCTAACGATACGAATGAACTCATTCCACAAAGAATCGTTACAGGCTATAGAATGGTAATTGATTTTAGAAAATTAAATAAAGCAACTAGAAAAGATCATTACCCTTTGCCTTTTATTGATAACATGCTTGAAAGATTATCTAAGCACACACACTTTTACTTCCTTGATGGATATTCTGGCTTTTCACAAATACCTGTTTCTCAACCTGATCAAGAAAAGACTACTTTTACTTGTCCTTTTGGAACTTATGCTTATAGACGTATGCCTTTTGGTTTATGCAATGCACCTGCTACCTTTCAAAGATGCATGATGGCTATATTCTCAGACTTTTGTGAAAAGATCATTGAGGTTTTCATGGATGACTTCTCTGTTTATGGGAAGTCTTTTGATAATTGTTTAAGCAATCTTGATCGAGTTCTACAGAGATGTGAACAAACAAATCTTGTCTTGAATTGGGAGAAGTGCCACTTTATGGTTAATGAAGGCATTGTCTTGGGTCATAAAATTTCTGAAAGGGGTATTGAAGTGGATCAAGCTAAGGTTGATGCAATTGAGAAAATTCCATGTCCCAAGGACATCAAAGGTATTCATAGTTTCCTGGGTCATGCTGATTTCTATAGGAGATTTATTAAAGACTTCTCTAAAATTTCTAGGCCTCTCACTAATCTTTTGCAAAAGGATATCCCTTCTGTTTTTTATGATGATTGTTTTGAAGCCTTTGAAACACTTAAGAAAGCTTTAATCTCTACACCTATTGTTCAACCACCTGATTGGAACTTGCCTTTTGAAATTATGTGTGATGCTAGTGATTAAGCTTCTGGTGTTGTTCTAGGACAAAGACTTGATAAGAAATTAAATGTTATTCATTATGCTAGTAAAACTCTAGACAGTGCTCACAGAAATTATGCTACTACTGAAAAGGAATTCTTAGCAGTGGTGTTTGCCTGCGATAAGTTTAGACCTTATATTGTTGATTCCAAAGTAACTGTTCACACAGACCATGCTGCTATTAAATATCTTATGGAAAAGAAAGATACTAAACCTAGACTTATTCGTTGGGTTCTCTTGCTACAAGAATTTTATTTGCATAGTATTTATAGAAAAGGAGCTGAGAACCCCGTAGCTGATAACTTGTCTAGGCTTGAAAATGTGCTTGATGACCCACTGCCTATTGATGATAGTTTTCCTGATGAGCAGCTAGCTGCAATAAATGTTTCTAATAGTACTCCTTGGTATGCTGACTATGCTAATTACATTGTTGCTAAATATTTGCCACCTAGCTTTACTTACCAAAAAAAGAAAAAAATTCTTTTATGATTTAAGACATTACTTTTGGGATGACCCACATCTTTATAAAGGAGTAGATGGTATTATTAGGCGTTGTGTACCCGAGCATGAACAGGGACAAATCCTACGGAAATGTCACTCCGAACCATATGGAGGGCATCATGTTGGAGATAGAACTGCTCACAAGGTATTGCAATCTGGATTTTAGTGGCCTACTCTCTTCAAAGATGCTCGTAAGTATGTTTCATCTTGTGATGAATGCCAAAGAATAGGTAATATTGGTAAGCGTCAAGAAATGCCTATGAATTATTCACTTGCTGTTGAACCAATTGATGTTTGGGGATTCGATTACATGGGACCTTTTCCTTCCTCTAATGGGTATACACATATTTTGGTTGTTGTTGATTATGTTACTAAATGGGTAGAAGCTATTCCAACTAGTAGTGCTGATCACAACACCTCTATTAAAATGCTTAAGGAAGTTATTTTCCCAAGGTTTGTAGTCCCTAGATATTTAATGATTGATGGTGGTCCGCACTTTATTCATGGTGCTTTACGTAAAATGCTTGCTAAGTATGATGTTAAGCATAGAATTGCATCATCTTATCATCCTCAGTCTAGTGGTCAAGTTGAGCTTAGCAATAGAGAAATAAAATTAATTTTGCAAAAGAATGTCAATAGGTCGAGGAAGAATTGGTCTAAGAAATTAGATGATGCACTTTGGGCTTATAGAACAACTTATAAAAATCCTATGGGTATGTCTCCTTATAAAATGGTTTATGGAAAAGTTTGTCATTTACCTCTTGAGTTAGAACATAAAGCATACTGGGCAGTTAAAGAACTCAACTATGATTTCAAACTTGCTGGTGAAAATAGGTTATTTGATATTAGCACTATAGATGAATGGAGAACCCAGGCTTATGAGAATGCAAAACTATTCAAAGAGAAAGTAAAAAGATGGCATGACAAAAGAATTCAAAAACGTGAGTTCAAAGTCGGAGAATATGTTCTTTTGTACAACTCTCATTTCAGATTCTTTGCAGGAAAACTCCTCTCGAAGTGGGAAGGCCCATATGTCATCGAGGAGGTTTACCGGTCTGGAGCCATCAAAATAAATAATTTTGAAGGCACTAACCCAAAGGTTGTCAACAGACAACGCATAAAGCATTATATCTCAGGTACGCCTATTAATGTTGAAAGCAATATTGTCCAAACATTGACACCAGAAGAATACATAAAAGAGTCCTTTCGAAACACTCCAGAATCATCTAAATAAGGAGGTACGTGATACAGCAAGTAAACTGACTCTGAAAAATCCGCAAAAATATTTTTTGACAATTTTAGAATATTGTAGAATTTTGGGAATAAAGAAACTTCCAGGAAGCGTCTCCTCGTGAGCACAATACACCAGGGCGCGCCAGGCATGCCTGGCATGCCCAGGTGGGTTGTGCCCACTTAGAGCACCTTCCAGACTCCGTTTTCCTTCTGTATCCTTTTACTGCAAGATAAAAAAATTCTAGATATACTTCCCGAACCTGTTAACCACTTTATCTCGAAGAAATCCTCTGTTTTCTTTTCTTGCTGTTTTTGGTCAGATTTATCAAGCCAGGCATCATGTCTTCCTACTCCTCCAACAACATGGAAGAAGATGCTTGGCTGATGAAGATCGAGACAAAGAGGGAGGAGCCTACGGACACTATCAAGGGAGGCAAGGACATGATCGCTTCATCACCTTCTTCACCACCAAAGGAGAACTGAGTATCGGGTATGGGCACTCCCCTTGTCTTCCGCCAAGCTTGGGGGAGGTGCCCCAGTATCGTATCATCCCACTATCTTCTTGCTTTTACTTATCTTAGTTCAATCTTTGGTTAGATGAATAAATTTTAGTTTGATCTTTTCTTCTTTGAGAGTTTGCTAAGTGATCTATCATTGTTATCGTGTGCAAGTTATATAATAAAGTTTAGCTTGAGTTTTTGTTTTCTTTTACTTTCATGTTGAAAATAAAGAAAAGGAAAAGAGAAAGAAAGAAAATAAAAGAAAGGAAATAAATCAATAAGATCATATACTAATCCTATTGTAGGTGATAGCACCGCATAAGGAAAAGTATAAGTAAGGAAATTTTATTGGAGAGTGACAAACATAGTATTGGTCAGTGATGCAACTCATGAAAGGATTAATAAGGGAAGGGAAGATTCATATATAAATATACTATCCTAGAAATCTTTTGTGATTGTGATCCCTCATCAAAATATTATATGCCAAAATTGTTAACGTTGGACAAGGAAGACAACGTAATGGTTTATGTACGTTTATATTCACATAGAAGTCATATTGTCATAGATCATTTAACATGTGATGCTTGCCCCCTATCTTTGCTAGCCAAAAATTCCGCACTAAGTAGAGATACTACTTGTGCATCCAAAAACCCTTAAACCCAAATCTTTTTCAAGTGTCCACCATACCTACCTAGGGACTGAGTAAGATCCCTCAAGTAAGTTGTCATCGGTGCAAAAAGGCAATAAAAATTGCTTCTAAATATGTGATATTGTTTAGTGTGAGAGAAAATTGAGCGTTGCACGAACTTGGATGACAAAGAATAAAAGCGACAGACTGCATAATAAAGGTTTTCATCTTAGGGGGCAATGTAACGTGACGTTCTCTTGCACTAAGGGATTGAGCATACAAACAAATAAGCGCATGGCAACCTCTACTTCCCTCTGTGAAGGGCCTATCATTTACTTTATGTATTTACTTTTATGCTAAGAGTCAAAGTTTTCCTTCTATTCCTTTTATTTTTCTCTTTTAGCAAGCATCATGTGGTGAGGAAAGATCTAGGCACATATGTCTAGTTGAATATAGATAGCATGAGTTATTATTGTTGACATCACCCTTGAGGTGAGCATATTGGGAGGCAAAACTATAGGCCCCTATCTTTCTATATGTCTGGTTGAAACGTTTTGCTCATGAGTATGAGGTGATTATTAGCAATCATAGAAGGCTATATGATGGTTGAGTATGTAGACTTGCCTAAAGGCTCCGTCACGTGACCTACCTCAAAAGATGGTGAATTGTAGGTGCAAAGTTGACCGAGAACGTAGTTGTTGGTTTCTAATAGAGTTTTTGCTGTATACTTCGATTATGTGATGAACTGTTACCTATTCACGGGAAGTGTATGATAGAAGTTCTATGATAAAAGTATTATGTTTAAGTTTGTTGATGTTACAATAATCAACATGATGCTTCTATGTCTGTATTTTGTTTATATCGACACCTCTCTCTCTCAAAGCATGTGGACATGTTTTTCGATTTTGGTTTGCGCTTGAGGACAAGTGAGGTCTAAGCTTTGGGGAGTTGATACGTCCATTTTGCATCATGTTTTCTTACTGTTATATATAATGTTTTTATCCATAATAATGTTTTTTGGAGTAATTCTAATGCCTCTTCTGTCATAATTTGCGAGGTACATACCAAGAGGGAGAATTCTGGCAGTTGGAAATCTGGACCTGAAAAAGCTACGTCAGGCCACCTATTCTGCACAACTCCAAATGAGCTGAAACTCCAAGGAGATTTTTTATGGATTATTTAAGAATGATTGGAGCCAATAAGTACCAGAGGGGGGCCACCAGGTGGGCACAACCCACCTGGGCGCGCCAGGCCCCCCTAGCGTGCCCTGGTGGGTTGTGGCCTCCTCGGCCCACCTCCGATGCCCATCTTCTGGTATATAAGTGGTTTTGACCTAGAAAAAATAAGGAGAATACTTTCTGGACGGAGCGCCTCCGCCTCGAGGCGGAACTTGGGCAGGAGCACTTTTTCCCTCCGGCGGAGCGATTCTGCTGGGGGAACTTCCCTCCTGGAGGGGGAAATCATCGTCATCGTTATCGCCAACGACTCTCCCATCTTGGGGAGAGCAATATCCATCAACATCTTCACCAGCACCATCTCATCTAAAACCCTAGTTCATCTCTTGTATTCAATCTTGTTACCAGAACTATAGATTGTTGCTAGGGGGTGACTAGTAGTGTTGATTACATCTTGTAGTTGATTACTATATGGTTTATTTGGTGGAAAATTATATGTTCAGATCCATTATGCATATTAATACCCCTCTGATCATGAGCATGTTGATGAGTTGTGAGTAGTTACTTTTGTTCTTGAGGTTACGGGATAAATCATGTTGCAAGTAATCATGTGAACTTTATATATGTTCAATATTTTGATAGTATGTATGTTGTGATTCCCTTAGTGGTGTCATGTGAACGTTGACTACATGACACTTCACCATATTTGGGCCTAAGGGAATGCATTGTGGAGTAGTAAATAGATGGTGGGTTGCGAGAGTGACAGAAACTTAAACCCCAGTTTATGCACTTTCCGTAAGGGACCGACTGGATCCTAGAGTTTAATGCTATGGTTAGGATTTATCCTTAATACTTTTCTCGTAGTTGCGGATTCTTGCGGGAGGGTTAATCATAAGTAGGAGGTTTGTTCTAGTAAGAACAACACCTAAGCACCGGTTCACCCACTGTAACGCCCACGATGCGGCTATATCTCCCACGTGTCGAGGCACGACTTAGAGGCATAACCGCATTGTGGTTTTGTCGCAAGAAGGGTCATCTTCACACAATCCCATGTAATGAACAAGAATGGGATAAAGAGTTGGCTTTACAATTGCCACTTCACACAATATATAAATAAATCATACATCAATCAGAGTACACACATAGGCCCGACTACGGAACCAAAATAAAATAAGACAACCCCAAATGCTAGATCCATGATCGTCCCAACTGGGCTCCACTACAGATCAATAGAAACGAAACAACACAACGAACAAGAGCTTCATCGAGCTCCCACTTGAGCTCAGTTGCGTCATCTGCACTGGTATCATCGGCACCTGCAACTGTTTGGGAGGTATCTGTGAGTCACGAGGACTCACAATCTCACACCCGCGAGATCAAGACTATTTAAGCTTAAAGGAAGGAAAGGGTAGTAAGGTGGAGCAGCAGCAAGCACTAAGCATATATGGTGGCTAACATACACAAATAAGAGCGAGAAGAGGAGCAACGGAACAATTGTGAAGCTAGCAAAGATCAAGAAGTGATCCTGAACCCCTACTTCCGTCAAACATAACACAAGAACCGTGTTCACTTCCCGGACTCCGCCGAAAAGGGACCATCACGGCTAGACACACGGTTAATGTATTTTAATTCAGTCAAGTGTCAAGTTCTCTACAACCGGATTTTAACTAATTCCCATCTGCCACATAACCGCGGGCACGGCTCTCGAAAGTTTATACCCTGCAGGGGTGTCCCAACTCAGCCCATTATAAGCTCTCACGGTCAACGAAGGATATTCCTTCTCCCGGGAAGACCCAATCAGTCTCGGAATCCCGGTTACAAGACATTTCGACAATGGTAAAACAAGACCAGCAAAGCCGCCCGATGTGCCGACAAATCCCGATAGGAGCTGCACATATCTCGTTCTCAGGGCACACCGGATGAGCAAGACGTCAGGTTGGCATAGACCCTAGTTGCCCAGGGGGTGCCGGACATCGCTCGGTTTGGACCAGCACTCGAAGGAGCACTGGCCCGAGGGGGGGTAAAATAAAGATGACCCTTGAGTCTGCAGAACCCAAGGGAAAAAGGCTTAGGTAGGCAAATGGTAAAACCAAGGTTGGGCCTTGCTGGAGGAGTTTTATTCAAAGCGATCTGTCAAGGGGGTCCCATAAATCACCCAACCGCGTAAGGAACGCAAAATCAAGGAACATAACACCGGTATGACGGAAACTAGGGCGGCAAGAGTGGAACAAAACACCAGGCATAAGGCCGAGCCTTCCACCCTTTACCAAGTATATAGATGCATTAATTAAAATAAGAGATATTGTGATATCCCAACATATCCATGTTCCAACATGGAACAAATTTCATCTTCACCTGCAACTAGCAACGCTATAAGATAGACTGAGCAAAAGCGATAACATAGCCAAACAACGGTTTGCTGGGAAAGGTGGGTTAGAGGCTTGACATGGCAATATGGGAGGCTTGATATAGCAAGAGGTAGGTAGCGCGGCATAGCAATAGAGCAAACAACTAGCAAGAAAAGATAGAAGTTATTTCGAGGGTATGGTCATCTTGCCTGAAATCCCGCTAGGAAGAAGAACGAGTCCATGAAGAAGACAAACGGACGTAGTCAAACGAATCCTCACAACTCCGGAACGAAACCGAAGGTAACGAGGGAAGCAAACCGGAAATAAGCAAACAACATAGTAAACAACCATCACATAAACATGGCATGATGCACAATCAAGTATGATGCATGTCCGATTTAAATAAGGCATGGCATGGCAAAGTGCAACAAACAATACTACAAGTTAAGTGGAGCTCAATATGCAACGAGTTGCATATTGAAGAAACACCACATTTAATTATTTAGTTAACTCTCAGTTGTGTACCCCACGATATTAAATGTTATTAAACATGGCAAGAGGTAAAGTATAATAAAACTAACTATTTAGGCAAGTTTAAATGAGGCCGGAACAACAAATCACAATTCCGGAAAAACCTCATGTCCATATTTTAGATTTGGTAGTGTTCTGCCATAAACACAATTTTAATGCTGTTAAACAGCAAAATAAAGTGCACCATGTTAAACTAGGCATTTTCTACCCCATTTACATATTAAGTTTAATCAATTGCAAGCTACGGTAATTTAGTTATGGAATAAATCATTTTAGCATGGTATTTAAGCAAATTAAATCAAACAACACATTTAAACATTTTAACATAGATGAAAGCAGCATAATGTGAAACTTGACAGAATTCTAAACATTTTACATATTTAAATCATTTTAATCCGATGCACGGTTGATGAGTTATTATATGCATGAACATGAGGGGTTTTTCTGCAAAACTGCAAACTCCTGGATAATGGACAAAATCACAGACGGAAAAAAACATGATCTGAGCCGCATCTGGAGAGGCTGGGGTTCTCACCATGGGCCATGGCCCAGATCGGTGGAGGAGGCTCGCGGGGCGACGCAGGTGGGCGGCCGGGCCGAAGCAGAGGAGCGGCTGGGCGGATCTGGTGAAGGGGAGGTGGCCCAGGCGCGGGCGGTCGATCGTAGGACTTGGCGGGGTCAACGAGAGCGAGGAGCAGGACGAGGCGCTAGTTCAGGTGAGCGAAGCAGAGGCGCAGGACTTGGCGGGCGGCGCGGATGGTTTCCGGCGAGGGCACCGGTGCTCGGCGCGAGCATCAGGGAGCTAGGAGGCCTCGGGCGCCCGGCATCCACGAGCTTGGGGGGGTTCAGGGCGCGGTCAACACGAGCAGCGCTCGCGTCCTGAATCTGACGAAGCGGGCGGCGACAGCTTCGTTCCTCTGCTCGAAGCAGAGACGAGGCCCTGCGGCGGGAGGCGAGCAAGGGCAGTCGGGCGAGAGGAGCCGGGCGGAGGCGTCCCGATCCGGCGGCACGAACGGCAGGGACGGGGAGGACACACACGCCGACTCTGGACGAGGCGAAGGCCTCCGGCGAAGAAGCTCCAGGCAGCGGCGCAGCTCGAAGACGAACTTGGCGCGGGGTCGGGGAGGAGGCCGCAGGTGAGGGAGGCGCTCGGCAGGAGCGAGGCAGGCAGCGGCGACGGGGACGAGGTGAGGAGGCGCTCGGGCACCTGCCCGCTGGATCGAGGGCTCGAGGAGCTCCTCTCCTTTGGTGCTGGACACGCACGGGAGCCGGGAGGGGAGGCGGCTGCGAGCAGTGGGGAGCGGCTGGTGCTGCTCCGGCAGGGAGGTGGAGGCGCATGGGAGGCTCGGGGTCGAGCCTTTGCTCTCCCGAGCAAGGAGGCGGCGGGATCGATGAGAAGCTGCGGGATGGATGGATTGGATGGATGGGACAGCTCCCTAGATTTTAGTGTTAGGCAGATTATATAGGTAGGGGATTAGGATAGGGGTTAACTGGGTCCGTCCGATCGCAAACGGACGATCGAGAAAAAAAATAGGTAGGGAGTCCAAATAACAAAACGAAGATATTTTGTAGATGTTAGGGGATGATCCGTACCCAAAGGTGATGAGTGAGTGGGTCGGTTTTGGGGGCAAGTTTCGGACGAGCAAGCGAGGGGGTCTACGAGAGGTGATGAAGACAAAGGGAGAAACGGCAACGACAAGCGAATGCAAGTTTTAAAACATGATGGCAACGAAGTGCCAATGCAATGCAATTGATGCGATGATGAATGCAACACACAAATAAAACACACGCCGAACACGAAAAACATGGAAGGCTTCTGGAGCGTCGGTCTCGGGGCGTTACAACACTCCACCACTACAAGAGGATCTCATCCCGAGATCTAGGATGGCACCGGAGAGAAACGGAAGGGGAAGAGGTATAACAAATTGCTTCTTGACAAACGAGTGAAACCAAAGAACCTTGGAAGTTGAACAATTTGAAAGAAAGAGTACAACGGAGACAAACAAGATTGCAAACACTCTGTTGGCAAAGAGGAACAAGGAACATTACGAGAACCTTTGTAGGTTGAAGAATATGGAACAAGAGACGGATCAAAAAGGAATATGAAAGCACACCGGTAGAAAAGAGAAACAAGGAACACCATGTGAACCTTGGAGTTTGCAAAGCTATGAATGACGAGAACAATGGGCGAGAAGTACATGCAAGCACTCCGGTTGAAACGAGATGTACAAGGAACGATGATGATCAATTACGATAACGCTCCGGTTGGAAATGAAAAGAATAGAATTTGAACTTGGCGAAATGAAAGCACTTGGATGAGACTCCGGTTAAAACTAGATAGAGAAGGAATAAGATTTATATAATTTGGGCAGCACTCCGACTGTAAATGGAAGGAATTGAACATGATCTTGACAAGATGAGAGGATAGTCGATGAAATTAACAACATAATGCCTCCGGAACTAATGAAAGAATGGCACAAGGGGTAAGAAAGATTTCATACAACACTCCGGTTAAATGGATAAGCAAGAAAAGAATATGATCTTGGCAAAACGAGATGATGGGTCAAAGAAAACATCACAATGCCTTCGAAAGAAGGAATAGAAGATAGATCATTCGAATAAAGGAATGGAGAAAAAAATGCCAACTTCTGCCACAAATGATCTTGGAAAGCACCCTTCCAAGAAGGTTAGAACAGAGTTGTTGGAAAATCAACAACGAAAAGAACAAGCTTGTTGAGGGCTTATGGAACACATCTCAAAATTATGAGGTGACAACCCGCCACTAACGGAAACAGTTGATTGGATTGGGATCAACAAGGAGATGAAAAACTTCTTCACCGAGATGAGAAGGAGAAAATTGGATCATAGATAAGCACCACAAATAGCAACATTCCTTAGGGAAGGCTTTAGGTGAAATATGACACAAGATAACTCCAACGAAGAGATTATTATGGGTTGAAACAACTCATTGACGAAGAAAATATGATGGGTTTAAATATCTCATTCTTGACAACTTGTGAATCATGAAACATGAATAAAATTATCAAGAATGACATAACACCACCTCAAAAGATAAGAGAGAAAGAATTGCACTTTGGAATGCAAGATGAAGAATGCTTGAACTCCTCAAAACAAACAAGTGTTGAGCACCATGTTTATTTTGAAGTATAGGTTGGCTGATCTTAACTCCGAGAGAAATTCTGAAGAACAATTGAAGAATGAAAGGAAACCTTGACGAACCACCATGTTGAGCCTTCATGAGAACTCCGGTAATAAAAGGATGATAAAAAGAAAGAGAAGTTGACAACACAAGGTGAAGCCTTGCAATGATTTAGATGGAGCTTCAGGACGATATGATTAGAAAACTTTGAACTCCGGAAAAGAAAGATGAACAACATATAACTGAGAAATTGATATCATGAACGAACTCCAGAAGAAGGAATTAATCACTTGGAGGAAACAAGAATAAGAATTACATTACGCGTATCCTTCACAAATTTAGATTGATGACAAGCAACGGATTTTTGCATACTACTTATTCTCATAGAAAGGATTAAGATAGATATTGCACAAACTTGGGAAGGTCTTCATCGAACCACCGGTAGGATTGAAACAACGAATAAATTGATATGATAACGAAGGAAGAGAAATCTTGAACGAACCACCGCGAGAATTGAAAACAATTGAAGAAAAGAGGACGAAACACCGTAAGAATTAAAGAACGCGCGAAAATACTCGAGGGAATTTAGATACATTAGAACGAATAGATCACGAGCTGACTAGAGGATACTTGAGCGATGCACCGGGAGAATATGGAGATGAACGAAGAGACATCAATTTAGAATAATTGGAGAACGAGGCTGAAAACTTAGATCGAAGAAATCTTCTAAAATGATGGCCCTTGGATGATCAAGAAATGAAAACAACTCATGAAATGCTCCGGATGGGTATGAAAAGGATTCTCACAATCGAAAACAATCATGAGAGGATGGCATCAACCTATAACCATGAATCTTGAAGAGAATGGAGCAAGATTTAAGAGAAACTCTTCTTCGGTCTTCAAATGTTGAGAATGACGACGAGAAAACCCACCATTAATTGTTGGCACTCCGGAATGAAGAATAGAAGGTTGAACCAACGATGAAAGAATTTGAAAGATCTTGGAGAAAGACATATGACTGATGAAAACTCATTCTTACGTCAAACTTTGCAATGAATTTGAGAATAACTCCAGAAAAAATTAGAAGAGTCAGGTAAGATCCTGGGAAAAGACCTGTGGGTCAGGGCCCACTCAATAGATACACCGTTGAATAATTACTTGAAAAGGAGAGAGCACCGGTTGAATTAATTGGCTTGAATGAGGTAACAACCTCGAAATAGTTAGAATTGATGCGGAGTGGAAACACGAATCTTCAGAGATATCTTCAGCACTCCAGAACAAATGAATGGCGAGAAGTGGATGATTAAGAGGTACACCGGCATGAGAAAGCGTTAGAAACAAGGAAAGGAATGTGACCAACATTGAAGGCTTGAATTTAATCCACCGGAGAAGAAAAGAATGAAGAATGATAAACTTGAAGAACATCTTCATGAGAACCACCGGGTAAGAACATTGATTGAAAAGAATGAAGGGATTTCACATGAATAAAATGGATACTTGATTAAGAAATCTGGGTCCTTGAAGAAAGAGGGTGGGAGGGCGGGAAAAAAAACAAAGGCAACTTGGGATGGATGAAACAAACATCATTGAGAGAACTTAGAATTGATCTTGCGGATGGGGAGAATGATGGGGTCATCTTGAAGAGAAACGCACCGGTCAGAAATAGAATTGGGATGGCACTCTTGATGACCCAGAAGGATTAACACTCCCATAGAAATATGAGAACACCGTTTAGGGAAGGTATGGAATCAACACTTGTCATTGAAGCAACTCGAATACCACAAAACAAAACAAAAACAAAGGATTTGGCTTGCAGAATAAGCCAGAACAAACATATGATAGAGATTTCGTCCGAAGTTTTCGTGGTGGGGCCCATACGGGCTCGATCATACAGCACCATCATGTACAAGGCAGTGCACATGACTTACGAAGCGTCCCCGAGTTGGCATAGCCAAGGACTCTTTAAGACACTACGAGACCACTGTAAAACCAACCGTGGAAAGGCGGACCACTAGACGTCGAACCCCAATCTCATATCATGCATCTGTCGGAAAGATATCCTAGGAGCTACTTGAATTCCCTCTTATAAACTCCCAAAACTTTCTGGTTATGCAATCTGGTGTTGGGGATACAGGGGACACAAAATATATCACCCAAACTAACAATACCTAGATCCAGCTGTATCCATCCTTCAACACATAACCAAGAAACCTTCGGAAATCATTTACCTCAACCTTCGAAAAGCATCCGTTATACGAGTTATGGCAATACTCCCGAACTCCCGCCCCAGTACTGGGTGGCGTCGAGGTGATCTCACCAACAACTGCATAAAAGAGATTTTCGATGTCGGCGAAACTCAGGTATTCCAGAACTGCAACGATAAAATTGTGACGACAACACCTCGGAGCTCAACTCCCCGGGACACTGCCACAACCCCTAAATGTCAGGAGGCACCAAGAACAATGTTCTCGTCACAAAACCATCGGAACGATTCCAAGATACCCGCGTGATCCTAAATTTTTTTTAGTGAAATTTGAGGAGAGGAAGAGTCAAAACTTCTACGTCAGGAGGCCTCACCAGAGCGACGAAGGGACTGAGGAGTAAAAAGAATCCTACTCTCCGATATATATAATCCTAAGACTCAAAACATTTTTGTTCTAGACTCAACAACGTCAGCGATTCGATCAAGAAGGGGGCTCCTAAGTCGGGGATGGCTCTGATTACCAACTTGTAACGCCCACGATGCGGCTATATCTCCCACGTGTCGAGGCACGACTTAGAGGCATAACCGCATTCTGGTTTTGTCGCAAGAAGGGTCATCTTCACACAATCCCATGTAATGAACAAGAATGGGATAAAGAGTTGGCTTACAATCGCCACTTCACACAATACATAAATAAATCATACATAAATCAGAGTACACACATAGGCCCGACTACGGAACCAAAATAAAAGAAGACAACCCCAAATGCTAGATCCATGATCGTCCCAACTGGGCTCCACTACTGATCAACAGGAAACGAAACAACACAATGAACAAGAGCTTCATCGAGCTCCCACTTGAGCTCGGTTGCGTCATCTGCACTGGTATCATCGGCACCTGCAACTGTTTTCGAGGTATCTGTGAGTCACGAGGACTCAGCAATCTCACACCCGCGAGATCAAGACTATTTAATCTTAAAGGAAGGAAAGGGTAGTGAGGTGGAGCAGCAGCAAGCACTAAGCATATATGGTGGCTAACATACGCAAATAAGAGCGAGAAGAGGAGCAACGGAACGGTCGTGAAACTAGCAAAGATCAAGAAGTGATCCTGAAACCCTACTTACGTCAAACATAACACAAGAACCGTGTTCACTTCCCGGACTCCGCCGAAAAGGGACCATCACGGCTACACACACGGTTGATGTATTTTAATTAAGTCAAGTGTCAAGTTCTCTACAACAGGATATTAACAAATTCCCATCTGCCACATAACCGCGGGCACGGCTCTCGAAAGTTTATACCCTGCAGGGGTGTCCCAACTCAGCCCATTATAAGCTCTCACGGTCAACGAAGGATATTCCTTCTCCCGGGAAGACCCGATCAGTCTCGGAATCCCGGCTACAAGGCATTTCGACAATGGTAAAACAAGACCAGCAAAGCCGCCCGATGTGCCGACAAATCCCGATAGGAGCTGCACATATCTCGTTCTCAGGGCACACCGGATGAGCAAGACGTCGGGTTGGCATAGACCCTGGTTGCCCAGGGGGCGCCGGGCATCGCTCGGTTTGGACAAGCACTCGAAGGAGCACTGGCCCGGGGGGGTAAAATAAAGATGACCCTTGAGTCTGCAGAACCCAAGGGAAAAAGGCTTAGGTAGGCAAATGGTAAAACCAAGGTTGGGCCTTGCTGGAGGAGTTTTATTCAAAGCGAACTGTCAAGGGGGTCCCATAAATCACCCAACCGCGTAAGGAACGCAAAATCAAGGAACATAACACCGGTATGACGGAAACTAGGGCGGCAAGGGTGGAACAAAACACCAGGCATAAGGCCGAGCCTTCCACCCTTTACCAAGTATATAGATGCATTAATTAAAATAAGAGATATTGTGATATCCCAACATATCCATGTTCCAACATGGAACAAACTTCATCTTCACCTGCAACTAGCAACGCTATAAGAGAAGCCGAGCAAAAGCGGTAACATAGCCAAACAACGGTTTGCTGGGAAAGGTGGGTTAGAGGCTTGACATGGCAATATGGGAGGCTTGATATAGCAAGTGGTAGGTAGCGCGGCATAGCAATAGAGCGAACAACTAGCAAGCAAAGATAGAAGTGATTTCGAGGGTATGGTCATCTTGCCTGAAATCCCGCTAGGAAGAAGAACAAGTCCATGAAGAAGACAAACGGACGTAGTCGAACGAATCCTCACAACTCCGGAACGAAACCGAAGGTAACGAGAGAAGCAAACCGGAAAGAAGCAAACAACATAGTAAACAACCATCACATAAACATGGCATGATGCACAATCAAGTATGATGCATATCCGATTTAAATGAGGCATGGCATGGCAAAGTGCAACAAACAATACTACAAGTTAAGTGGAGCACAATATGCAACGAGTTGCATATTGAAGAAACACCACATTTAATTATTTAGTTAACTCTCGGTTGTGTACCCCACGATATTAAATGTTATTAAACATGGCAAGAGGTAATGTATAATAAAACTAACTATTTAGGCAAGTTTAAATGAGGCCGGAAAAACAAATCACAATTCCGAAAAAACCTCATGTCCATATTTTAGATTTGGTACTGTTCTGCCATAAACACAATTTTAATGTTGTTAAACAGCAAAATAAAGTGCACCATGTTAAACTAGGCATTTTTCTACCCCATTTACATATTAAGTTTAAAATATTCCGAGCTACGGCTATTTAGTTATGGAATAAATCATTTTAGCATGGTATTTAAGAAAATTAAATCAAACAGCACATTTTAACATTTTAACATAGATGAAAGCAGCATAATGTGAAACTAGACAGAATTCTAAACATTTTACATATTTAAATCATTTTAATCCGATGCACGGTTGATGAGTTATTATATGCATGAACATGAGGTGTTTTTTTGCAAAACTGCAAACTCCTGGATAATGGACAAAATCACAGACGGGAAAAAACATGATCCGGGATGCATCTGGAGAGGCTGGGGTTCTCACCATGGGCCATGTCCCAGATCGGTGGAGGAGGCTCGCGGGGCGACGCAGGTGGGTGGCCGGGCCGAAGCAGAGAAGCGGCTGGGTCGGATCTGGTGAAGGGGAGGTCACCCAGGCGCGGGCGGTCAGTCGTAGGACTTGGCGGGGTCAACGCGAGCGAGGAGCAGGACGAGGTGCTGGTTCAGGTGAGCAAAGCAGAGGCGCAGGACTTGGCGGGCGGCGCGGATGGTTTCCGGCGAGGGCACCGGTGCTCGGCGACGAGCATCAGGGAGGTAGGAGGCCTCAGGCACCGGGCATCCACGAGCTTGGGGGGGTTCAGGGCGCGGTCAACACGAGCAGCGCTCGCATCCTGAATCTGACGAAGCGGGCGGTGACAGCTTCGTTCCTCTGCTTGAAGCAGAGACGAGGCCCTGCGGCGGGAGGCGAGCAAGGGCAGTCGGGCGAGAGGAGCCGGGCGGAGGCGACCTGGTCCGGTGGCACGAACGGCAGGGACGGGGAGGACACACACGGCGGCTCCGGACGAGACGAAGGCCTCCGGCGAAGAAGCTCCAGGCGGCGGCGCAGCTCGAAGACGAACTTGGCGCGGGGTCGGGGAGGAGGCCGCATGTGAGGGAGGCGCTCGGCAGGAGGCGAGGCAGGCAGCGGCGACGGGGACAAGGTGAGGAGGCGCTCGGGCACCTGCCCGCTGGATCGAGGGCTCGAGGAGCTCCTCTCCTTTGGTGCTGGACACGCACGGGAGCCGGGAGGGGAGGCGGATGCGAGCAGTGGGGAGCGGCTGGTGCTGCTCCGGCAGGGAGGTGGAGGCGCACGGGAGGCTCGGGGTCGAGCCTTTGCTCTCCCGAGCAAGGAGGCGGCGGGATCGAGAAGCTGCGGGATGGATGGACTAGATCGATGGGGAAAACGAGGAAGGTGGCGGCGGCATGGAGATTGATGGATGGGACAGCTCCCTAGATTTTAGGGTTAGGCAGATTATATAGGTAGGGGATTAGGATAGGGGTTAACTCGGTCCGTCCGATCGCAAACGGACGATCGAGAAAAAAATAGGTAGGGAGTCCAAATAACAAAACGGAGATATTTTGTAGATGTTAGGGGATGATCCGGGCCCAAAGGTGACGACTGAGCGGGTCGGGTTCGGGGGCATGTTTCGGACGAGCAAGCGAGGGATTCTAAGAGAGGTGATGAAGGCAAAGGGAGAAACGGCAACGACGAGCGAATGCAAGTTTTAAAACAGGACGACAATGAAGTGCCGATGCAATGCAATTGATGCGATGATGAATGCAACACACAAATAAAACACACGCCGAACACGAAAAACATGGAAGGCTTCTGGAGCGTCGGTCTCGGGGCGTTACACCCACATATCAAATTATCAAAGTAGCAAACACAAATCAAACCAACATGATGAATGTGACTAGATGAAATTCCCATGTACCCTCAAGAATGCTTTGCTTATTATAAGAGACTATTTTGGCCAATCCTTTGCCTCAAAAGGATTGGGCTACCTTGCTGCACTTTTGTTACTACTATCATTACTAGCTCATTACAAATTATCTTGCTATCAAACTACTCGCTACTTAGAGTTTCAGCACTTGCAGACCCTACCTTACTAAAAACTACCTGTCATTTCCTTCTGCTCCTTGTTGGGTTCGACACTCTTACTATCGAAAAGAGCTACAATTGATCCCCTATACTAGTGGGTCATCAGCACCGAAGGATACGGATTTGATTTTTCAACCAATTTATATGCACTTGAGCATGCGCATGTAGTTCAAATTTGAATTATGCACATAAATGCATTGAAAACTCAGTTAATGCATAAAAATATCCACACAAACCCCAGAAAATCACAAAAATTGACACAACACTCCTGTTGTTCTATGTTGACACGACAAAAAAATTTGAAAGCAATAAGAGGCAATGGATATCGTTTTGTCCCCAAAGGTGGGACGTTCCCTATCAAAACCATCATGCCTGTTGTGAGAAGCTCTGCTTTGTGAGAAGCATATACCCATACCTGCCCCAAATGGGACAAAAAATTTACCATGACATGTTGATGCCGCTCCATGATAGCATGCCAAGTTTCATGAATTTCAGACGAGTGTTGGATTTACTAGAATTTAAAAACCAGGTATATCAATGTTTTGCCGGCAATCAACGGTGCCCTGGTGTTTGAAATTCATTCCCATTTCTTGCATGGGACCTAAGCATGTACCCAAGGACACAGATTTGATTTTTCAACCAATTTATATGCACTGGAGCATGTGCATGTAGTTCAAATTTGAATTATGCACATAAATGCATTGAAAACTCAGTTAATGCACAAAAATGTCCAAACGAACCCCGAAAAATCACAAAAATTGACACAACACTCCTGTTGTTCTATGTTCACACGAGAAAAAAATTTGAAAGCAATAAGAGGCAATGGATATCGTTTCATCCCCAAAGGTGGGACGTTTCCTATCGAAACCATCATGCTTGTTGTGAGAAGTTCTGTTTTGTGAGAAGCACATACCCAAACCTGCCCCAAATGGGACAATTTTTTTACCACGGCATGTTGATGCCGCTCCATGATAGCATGCCAAGTTTCATGAATTTCAGACGAGTTTTGGATTTACTAGAATTTAAAAACCAGGTATCTCAATGTTCTGCCAGCAATCAACGGTGCCCTGGTGTTTGAAATTCATTACCATTTCTTACATGGGACCTAAGCATGCACCTAAGGACACAGATTTGATTTTTCAACCAATTTATATGCACTGGAGTATGTGCATGTAGTTCAAATTTGAATTATGCACATAAATGCATTGAAAACTCAGTTAATGCATAAAAATCTCCAAACGAACCACGAAAAATCACAAAATTTGACACAACACTTCTGTTGTTCTATGTTGAAACGAGAAAAAATTGGAAAGCAATAAGAGGCAATGGATATCGTTTCGTCCCCAAATGTGGGACGTTCCCTATCGAAACCATCATGCTTGTTGTGAGAAGCTCTGGTTTGTGAGATGCATATACCCAAACCTGCCCCAAATGGGACAAATTTTTTACCACGGCATGTTGATGCCGCTCCATGATAACATGCCAAGTTTCATGAATTTCAGTAGAGTTTTGGATTTACTAGAATTTAAAAAGCAGGTATCTCAACGTTTTGCTGATAATCAACGGTGCCCTAGTGTTTGAAATTCATTCCCATTTCTTGCATGGGACCTAAGCATGCACCCAAGGACACAGATGTGATTTTTCAACCAATTTATATGCACTGGAGCATGCGCATGTAGTTCAAATTTGAATTATGCACATAAATGCATTGAAAACTCAGTTAATGCATAAAATGTCCAAACGAACCCCGAAAAATCACAAAAATTGACACAACACTCCTGTTGTTCTACGTTGACACGAGAAAATTTTTGGAAGCAACAAGAGGCAATGGATATTGTTTCGTCCCCAAAGGTGGGACGTTCCCTGTCAAAACGATCATGCTTGTTGTGAGAAGGTCTGGTTTGTGAGAAGCATATACCCAAACCTGCCCCAAATAGGACAAATTTTTTACCACAGCATGTTGATGCCGCTCCATGATAGCATGCCAAGTTTCATGAATTTCAGACGAGTTTTGGATTTACTAGAATTTAAAAAGCAGGTCTCTTAATGTTTTGCTGGCAATCAACGGTGCCCTGGTGTTTCAAATTCATTCCCATTTCTTGCATGGGACCTAAGCATGCACCCAAGGACACAGATTTGATTTTTCAACCAATTTATATGCACTGGAGCATGTGCATGTAGTTCAAATTTGAATTATGCACATAAATGCATTGAAAACTCAGTTAATGCATAAAAATGTCCAAACGAACCCCGAAAAATCACAAAAATTGACACAACACTCCTGTTGTTCTATGTTGACACGAGAAAAAATTTCAAAGCAATAAGAGGCAATGGATATTGTTTGATCCCCAAAGGTGGGACGTTTCCTATCGAAACCATCATGCTTGTTGTGAGAAGCTCTGTTTTGTCAGAAGCATATACCCAAACCTGCCCCAAATGGGACAACTTTTTTACCACGGCATGTTGATGCCGCTCCATGATAGCATGCCAAGTTTCATGAATTTCAGACGAATTTTGGATTTACTAGAATTTAAAAACCAAGTATCTCAATGTTCTGCCAGACGGTGCCCTGGTGTTTGAAATTCATTCCCATTTCTTACATGGGACCTAAGCGTGCACCTAAGGACACATATTTGATTTTTCAACCAATTTATATGCACTGGAGCATGTGCATGTAGTTCGAATTTGAGTTATGCACGTAAATGCATTGAAAACGCTGTTAATGCATAAAAATGTCCAAACGAACCCCGAAAAATCACAAAGATTGACACAACACTCCTGTTGTTCTATGTTCACACGAGAAAAAAAATTGAAAGCAATAAGAGGCAATGGATATCATTTCGTCCCCAAAGGTGGGACGTTCCATATGGAAACTATCATGCTTGTTGTGAGAAGCTCCGGTTTGTGAGAAGCATAGACCCAAACGTGCCCCAAATGGGACAAATTTTTTACCACGGCATGTTGATGCCGCTCCATGATTGCATGCCAAGTTTCATGAATTTCAGACAAGTGTTGGATTTACTAGAATTTAAAAACCAGGTATCTGAACGTTTTGCCGGCAATCAACGGTGCCCTCGTGTTTGAAATCCATTCCTATTTCTTGCATGGGACATAAGCATGCACCCAAGGACACTGATTTGATTTTTCAACCAATTTATATGCACTGGAGCATGTGCATGTAGTTCAAATTTGAATTATGCACATAAATGCATTGAAAACTCAATTAATGCATAAAAAAGTCCAAACGAACCCCAAAAAATCACAAAAATTGACACAACACTCCTGTTGTTCTATGTTGACACGTGAAAATTTTTGAAAGCAATAAGAGGCAATGGATATCATTTCGTCCCCAAAGGTGGGACGTTCCCTATCGAAACCATCATGCTTGTTGTGAGAAGCTCTGGTTTGTGAGAAGCATAGACCCAAACCTGCCCCAAATGGGACAAATTTTTTACCACGGCATGTTGATGCCGCTCCATGATAGCATGCCAAGTTTCATGAATTTTAGATGAGTTTTGGATTTACTAAAATTTAAAAACCAGGCATCTCAACGTTTTGTCGGTAATCAATAGTGCCCTGGTGTTTGAATTTCATTCCCATCTCTTGCATGGGACCTACAATTCACCCAAGGACACACATGTGATTTTTCAACCAATTTGTATGCACTGGAGCATGTGCATGTAGTTCAAATTTTAATTATGCACATAAATGCATTGAAAACTCAGTTAATGCATAAAAATGTCCAAACGAACCACGAAAAACACAAAAAATGACACAACACTCCTGTTGTTCTATGTTGACACGACAAAAAAATTGAAAGCAATAAGAGGCAATGGATATTATTTCGTCCCCAATGGTGGGACGTTCCCTATCAAAACCATAATGCTTGTTGTGAGAAGCTGAGGTTTGTGAGAAGCATATACCCAAACCTGCCCCAAATGGGACAAAACTTTTACCACGGCATGTTGATGCCGCTCCATGATAACATGCCAAGTTTCATGAATTTCAGACAAGTTTTGGATTTACTAGAATTTAAAAAGCAGGTATCTCAATGTTTTGCCGGCAATCAACGGTGCCCTGGTGTTTGAAATTCATTCCCATTTCTTGCATGGGACCTAAGCATGCACCCAAGGACACGGATTTCATTTTTCGACCAATTTATATGCACTGGAGCATGTGCATGTAGTTCAAATTTGAATTATGCACATAAATGCATTGAAACTCAGTTAATGCATAAAAATGTCCAAACTAACCCCGTAAAATCACAAAAATTGACACAACACTCCTGTTGTTCTATGTTGACACGAGAAAAAATTTGGAAGCAATAAGAGGCAATGGATATTGTTTCGTCCCCAAGGGTGGGACGTTCCTGTCGAAACCATCATGCTTGTTGTGAGAAGCTCTGGTTTGTGAGAAGCATATACCCAAACCTGCCCCAAATGGGACAAGTTTTTTACCACAACATGTTGATGCCGCTCCCTGATAGCATGCCAAGTTTCATGAATTGCAGACGAGTTGTGGATTTACTAAAATTTAAAAAGCAGGTATCTCAATGTTTTGCCGGCAATCAATGGTGCCCTGGTGTTTGGAATTCATTCCCATTTCTTGCATGGGACCTGAGCATGCACCCAAAAACACATAGTTGATTTTTCAACCAATTTATATGCACTGGAACATGTGCATGTAGTTCAAACTTGAATTATGCACATACAGGCATTCAAAACTCAGTTAATGCATAAAAATGTCCAAACGAACCCCGGAAAATCACAAAAATTGACACAACACTCCTGTTGTTCTATGTTGACACGAGCAAAAATTTGGAAGCAATAAGAGGCAATGGATATCGTCTCGTCCCAGGTGGGACGTTCCGTGTCGAAATTATCATGCTTGTTGTGAGAAGCTCTGGTTTGTGAGAAGCATATACCCAAACCTGCCCCAAATGGGACAATTTTTTTACCACGCCATGTTATGCCGCTCCATGATAGCATGCAAGGTTTCATGAATTTCAGATGAGTTTTGGATTACTAGAATTTAAAAACCAGGTATCTCAACATTTTGCCGGCAATCAACGGTGCCCTGGTGTTTGAAATTCATTCCCATTTCTTGCATGGGACCTAAGCATGCACCCAAGGACACAGATTTGTTTCTTCAACCAATTTATATGCACTGGAGCATGTGCATGTAGTTCAAATTTGAATTATGCGCATAAATGCATTGAAAACTCGGTTAATGCATAAAAATGCAAACGAACCCTGAAAAATCACAAAAATTGACACGACACTCCTGTTGTTCTATGTTGACACGAGAAAAAAATTGAAAGCACTAAGAGGCAATGGTTGTCGTTTCGTCCCCAAAGGTGGGACGTTCCCTATCGAAACCATCATGCTTATTGTGAGATGCTCTGGTTGTTGAGAAGCATATACCCAAACCTGCCCCAAATGGGACAAAATTTTACCACGACATGTTGATGCCGCTCCATGATAGCATGCCAAGTTTCATGAATTTCGGACGAGTTTTGGATTTACTAGAATTTAAAACCAGGCATCTCAACGTTTTGCCAGCAATCAAGAGTGCTTTGTTGTTTGAATTTCATTCCCATCTCTTGCATGGGACCTAGAAATTCACCCAAGGACACACATGTGATTTTTCGACCAATTTATATGCACTGGAGCATGTGCATGTAGTTCAAATTTGAATTATGCACATAAATGCATTGAAAACTCAGTTAATGCATAAAAATATTCAAACAAACCATGAAAATCACAAAAATTGACACAACACTCCTGTTGTTTTATGTTGACACGAGAAAAAAATTGAAAGCAATAAGAGGCAATGGATATCGTTTCGTCCCCAAAGGTGGGGCGTTCCCTATCGAAACCATCATGCTTGTTGTGAGAAGCTCTGGTTTGTGAGAAGCATATACCCAAACCTGCCCCAAATGGGGCAATTTTTGTACCATGGCATGTTGATGCCGCTCCATGATAGCATGCCAAGTTTCATGAATTTCAGACGAGTTCTAGATTTACTAGAATATAAAAACTAGGCATCTCAACGTTTTGCCGGCAATCAACATTGCCCTGGTGTTTGAAATTCATTCCAAGTTCTTGCATGGGACCTAAGCATGCACTGAAGGACACAGATTTGATTTTTCAACCAATCTATATGCACCGGAGCATGTGCATGTAGTTTAATTTTGAATTGTGCACCTGAAATGGCTAGAAAACCAGTTTAATGTATAAAATGTCCAAACGAACCCTAAATAATTCCAATTCTTTTACGCCACACATATACTTGCATGTTCACTGCAGATACAAGGTCTAGCAATTCAAGCAGCGTCCGTTGCTGCTGTGACCCTAGTATGTAATTCAAATCAAGTAGAGCCCACACAGTTTATTATCACCAACCGTGTGAGATATAGTACAAAATATCTTGGAGCACCGTTGGTGTATACTACGCCTATGGCTTACGTGAGAAGGTGTGTCGGCTACAGCCCACAGCCAGCGTGTCAAGCACACTAGCTCGCTCCCCAAATACTCCCGCCTCTGCATCCCTCGCAATCTCGAAAATATTACTACCTCGTAATCTCGAAAATATCTACCGCCTGGAAGGTTTTAATGTTTGATAGCACACGATTAGTATGTGCGGACCATGTGCGATGTCTGTTACTCCCGCTCTGCTTCAGTCCCTTGATTCAAATTTTCAGTAGCCCCGGCATTTTACAACCGCCTCTGCATCCCTCGCAATCTCAAAAATATCTGCTCGCCCTTGATCCAAATTTTCAGTAGCCCCGCCTTGTTACTCCCGCCTAGTAAAATTTTCAGTTGCCGCAGTATTTCCTCAAACACAACTTGCCCCCCGCCCCCCTCCACACACACCCCAAAACCTCCGCACACAGACACACACAACCCTCGAAACCATTGGTAGGTCGCCGCCATCGCCGTCGCCTCCATCCTCGACCTCTGACATGTGTGCCGGGGAGCTCGAGGAGCCAATAGCCAAAAAGAGGTTTATCGCGGCCTTTTCGCCCGACGCCGACGAGGTGGCCGCCGAGGTGTCCCTGTCGTCCTCCGCGGGCCCGATCCGCCGTCGCAGGGCCCCCGATCCGCCTGCCGCCGCGCCCCTACGCCGGTTCGAGGACTTCCCCGTCCTCCCTCGGACCCAGCAGCAGACGAGGTTCTACCTCGGGGTCCGGCAGTGGTGGTGGGGGACGTGGGTCACCGAGAATACAGATCGAGAACCCGGCCCGGAGGGCGTCGAGGTGGGCCCCGCGGACGAGGAGATCGATGTCGACGAGTGGAGGAGTGCCTTCCCCATGGACCCCGACGACGGTACCGGCCCGGACCCGGCTCGCGGCACACCGTACATGACGAGGAAGGATTGGCTCGACCTCTACTTCGACCGAAAGTAGTTTAGCTTAGTTTAAATTTATGTTTTATGTTCAGTTATGCAAAACTATCTATGTTTATGTTTGAATGCATGCTACTTTCGGTTGAACCTGCTTTGAACTTGATCAAATTGAAGTTTACAACCTTAAGTTTAGGGGATCGACTAGAAAAGGCCAAAAATTGCTGGAGTGTATATATATATCCACTAATGGTTTTAGTCCTTTAACTTTTTAAGGATCGCCTAGAGATTTCCTTATGACTTGTTTATTTCAGTTCTTCACAATGTGATGCTCTATATGTGCAACTATTTGCCGTGCAGTTCAATTTCATCAATAATAGTTTCAACAATACCACTATGAATTACGATATTTGGTTGATGTTAAGGATATTGTAGTTAACATGCCTTTTCGTTTTTTACAATAACTAGTGTACTATAGACCTGCACAATACTAGTTTGAATGACTACTTGCTTGTTTTTAAATGTTATGCCAGATGCAGTTAACACACATTTCCACTTCTTGTTTTGCTTAACTAGCATGCTTAAGCCTGCACACTAAAGCTATCATTTGTAGATCATGTTGTCTACCATGGATATATTAGGTTGATGTTTAGCCTGTTGTGCTTAACATGCCTTTATATGTACTCATGCAAGACAATATTGAGAACAGTGTTGTTTTCCATCGAGGTTAGTTTCATCGCATTGCTTATAACTCATTGTTCAGGATATCGGTAGCTGGTACCATATAGCCTGGGGCTGATAAGGGATAACTAGGGCCATATTTAATATATCTGAGGCTACATAGCAACTTGCATTGTACTGAATGACTAAATATGCAATCCCAAGCTACATAGCAACAAGGAAGGGTGTTACCTTAATGTTCTCATGATGTCTAGATATACATGTAATAAAATCTTATATAATGGGATGGAGGGAGTGTTGTACTACATCATTTTTCAATTGTTGTTTAGCTTCTAATATTAACTTGGTGCTTTTAGGTACATATATCATTGCCAAAGATCCACACTTCGACCCTTTCTGCGTATGGGGCAATGAGATATTCATGAACCAGCATCAAGTGATAAAACTGATAAAGATTGTTATTAAAATGGGTCAAAAGATGTCAATCGAACTTTTTGTTTACACTTTATGCAAGACAACAGTGAACTGCAGGATGGTAAGTAAGAACCCTATAGCCTTCTTTTTACCGCCCGTAATGAGTTGTGTTAGATGACAATATCTGAATCTTTTTTCTTTTGCAGTGGATCCTGAAGCAGTTTACTCAAGATTACCTCTCAAACTACATGATTGGTTGGCGGCCATCACAAGGGGTTGGACTAGAGTCCTGCATGCCTTCTGCATCCAGGAGAGCACAATAGGGCCATTCCGCTTCACCTTGTTCAGCAACCGGAATGTTTGTCGCCTCTTTCTTTACCATCTGTAATAGTACAAGTATAGAACCCTGGTTCATCATTCTTTATTTGGTGCTTATGTAATTCTTAAACATATGTACCTGTGAATCGAATAACGCATTGGTTGTTTGAACTTGATGGATATGAATAAAGCTATAGCCTACTTTCAAGTTTAAATTAGGTAAAAAATTAAATAGCAGCAATTAAATTAGGGAGAAATTACGTTGTGCAGGTCATTACGGCACACGTTGTTGGTAAAACACAAACGTTTGTGATATACACCATAATCCGAGACGGTTCACATAGAGGAAACGTGTGCAAGCATGCACATAGTTGTCGTTTACAAAGCGTGTGTGATGTCAGACACTATCACATACGGTGCGGGAAAACTAAATGTGTGTGATTGTCTACCTATTGTACACGGTTTATAATCATGAACTATTTTTGATGTGCCAGGCATCGTAAAACTCCCGTGCCTGGAATCTGCCTGGAAAGCTCCCGTGCCTGGAATCTGCCTGGTTTTAGGTAAAACCACAAAACTCCGACTGCGATGGCAATGCGAGCACAAACGGGTAGCAAGGATGAAGCGTTTGGGATATTCGAGATATCGGAAACGGTTATATAGGGACAACTGTATGCATAAAGGCTCCCTATCCCCGATAGTTTCTGGGTCGTGTGGGAAGGACCCCCATATCGCCCACACTCACTTGGCGACAGATCCAAATGTTGTCGCGGAAAGGGGTTAAAAACCGTTTGTATAGCACCGACGCGCACTAGTGAACACATCTAGCATGGAAAATACTAGCCACCCCTCACCACTCCGCGAGCGAAACAAACACACAAAAGAGAAGTATTTTTTTGAAAATTAGAGATGGCACATACAAATTTGCTTAGAACGGCAAAAGAATACCGCATATAGGTAGATATAGTGGACTCATGTGGCAAAACTGGTTTAAGGGTTTTTGGATGCACAGGTAGAGATCATACTTAGTGCAAAATGAAGGCTAGCAAAAGATTGAGAAGCGACCAACCAAGAAACGGATAATCTCATAAGCAAGCATTAAACATAAATAACACCGAATAATGCACCACAAGTAGGATATAATTTCATTGCATGACTATTGACTTTTGTACTTGCATAGGGAATCACAAACCTTAAAACCAATATTCTTACTAAAGCATAATTACTCACCAGCATGACTCACATATCACATCATCATATCTCAAAACTATTACTAAGAATCAAGTTTATTTTGTCCAATGATCTTCATGAAAGTTTTTATTATATCCTTCTTGGATATCTATCACTTTGGGACTAATTTTCATGTGTTGCTTTTCATAAGCTCAAACAAATATAAGTGAAGATCATGAGCATAATTTTTCTTTCTTTCTCTCAAATTAATTTAAGTGAAGCAAGAGAGAGTTTCTTGAAAATTTTACTAACTCTCATATAAACCTAAGTGAATCAAGAGAGGATTTCTTCAAAAATACTAAGCACACCATGCTCAAAAAGATATAAGTGAAGCACTAGAGCAAGTCCATTGCTCATAAAAAATTAAGTGAAGCATAGAGAGCAATTCTAACAAGTCATGACGTAATTTTGGCTCTCTCAAATAGGTGTGTCTAGCAAGGATTGATGACTTAAAACACAAAATAAAACAATCAAAGATTCATATCATACAAGACGCTCCAAGCAAAACACATATCATGTGACGAATAAAAATATAGTTTCCAGTAAAATACCGATGGTCGTTGGAAGAAAGAGGGGATGCCACTCGGGGGCATCCCCAAGCTTAGTTGGTTGCTCATTTTTGGATAATAGCTTGGGATGCCAGGGCATCCCCAAGCTTAGGCTCTTCTATCCTTCCTTCATCCATCGTAAGATAACCCAAAACTTGCAAACTTCAATCACACAAAACTCAACAAAACCTTCGTGAGATCCGTTAGTGTAAGAAAAATAAATCACTACTATAAGTACTATATCAAACCAATTCTTATTTTGTTTTTGTATTATATCTACCGTATTCCAACTTTTCTATGGCAAAAACTCATCAAAGAAAACCATAGAGCCATCAAAATAAGCACATAACACAAAGAAAATAGAATTTGTCAAAACAGAACAGTCTGTAGCAATCTGATTTGTTCGGATACTTATGTAACTCCAAAAATTCTGAAAAATTAGGACGACCTGAGAAATTTGTATATTAATCTACTGCAAAAAGAATTGGCATTTTCCACGCTTTGATAAAAAGTAAGAATTGTTTTCGTGAGCGCAAAAGTTTTTGTCTTTCAGCAAGATCAAACAGCTATCACTCAAGATGATCCTAAAGGCTTTACTTGGCACTAACACTAACTAAAACACAAAAAGCACAATCATAATAGTAGCATAATTGTGTAAACACTCAAGAACAGAAAGCAAAAAAGCAAAAATAAAATTTTATTCATTGGTTGCCTCCCAACAAGTGCTATAGTTTTACGCCCTTAGCTAGGCATAAAGCAAGGATCTAAGTTTTGTCATCATTGTCCAGCTCTTTAATCAAACACTTAGGATCCTTCAGAGATTTAGCATAAAGATCTTCAATAACAATACTCCTAGGAATAAATTGAAAGAATTCATTCTTGCAAAAAGGGTCTCTTACCACTTCAACAAAATCCGGGTGAATACTAATCATCTTAAGATCTTATTTATTACCACTACTAGAAGTTGCCCCTTGTTCTTGGTAACTTTGCCAATTTTTATGGGAGTTTTTTCGGTAGTTTTAGCGGAAGCAAATGTCGTGCTTAGATTACTAAAGATTTCCTATAGTTTATCAATTCGAGATGGGCTTTCTTCTATTCTTTCATGGATTATGGTACCCTTTTCTTTAAGCAACTTAAAAATTTCTCCCGCTCTCGACCCAATCTTGGTGGCAAAATTATGCATCTTTTTATCTATAATTTCCATATGATCTTCGGTGAGCATTTTCTTTTCAATAGCATATAACCTTTCCATAACATGCTCAAGGGTCAAAGTTGTTTCATTAATCATAAGAGGTGGTGAGCCCGTTAAATCTCCCAAAGCATTAAAAGAATCAAGAGAGGGACACATCAAGAAATTTCTGATAACCCACAAGTATAGGGGATCGCAACAGTTTTCGAGGGTAGATTGTTCAACCCAAATTTATTGATTCGACACAAGGGGAGCCAAAGAATATTCTCAAGTATTAGCAGTTGAGTTGCCAATTCAACCACACCTGGATAACTTAATATCTGCAGCAAAGTATTAAGTAGCAAAGTAGTATGGAAGTAACGGTAATAGTGGCAAAAGTAACAGTAGCAGTTTTGTAGTAATTGTAACAGTGGCAATGGTAAAGTAACTAAGCAAAGATCAATATGTGGAAAGCTCGTAGGCATTGGATCAGTGATGGATAATTATGTCAGATGTGATTCCTCATGCAATAGTTATAACATAGGGACACAGAACTAGCTCCAGTTCATCAATGTAATGTAGGCATGTATTCCGAATATAGTCATACGTGCTTACGGAAAAGAACTTGCATGACATCTTTTGTCCTACCCTCCCGTGGCAGCGGGGTCCTATTGGAAACTAAGGGATATTAAGGCCTCCTTTTAATAGAGTACCGGACCAAAGCATTAACACTTAGTGAATACATGAACTCCTCAAACTACGGTCATCACCGGTAAGTATTCCGATTATTGTCACTTCGGGGTTAACGGATCATAACACATAATAGGTGACTACAAACTTGCAAGATAGGATCAAGAACTCACACATATTCATGAAAACTTAATAGGTTCAGATCTGAAATCATGGTACTCGGGCCCTAGTGACAAGCATTAAGCATAGCAAAGTCATAGCAACATCAATCTCGGAACATAATGGATATTAGGGATCAAACCCTAACAAAACTAACTCGATTACATGGTAAATCTCATCCAACCCATCACTGTCCAGCAAGCCTACGATGGAATTACTCACGCACGACGGTGAGCATCATGAAATTGGTGATGGAGGATGGTTGATGATGACGACGGCTACCGATCCCCCTCTCCGGAGCCCCGAACGGACTCCAGATCAGCCCTCCTAAGAGAGATTAGGGCTTGGCGGTGGCTTCGTATCGTAAAACGCAATGAATCCTTCTCTATGATTTTTTTTCTCCCCGAACGTGAATATATGGAGTTGGAGTTGAGGTCGGTGGAGCATCAAGGGGCCCACGAGGCAGGGGGCGCGCCCTAGGGGGGCGCCCCCCACCCTTGTGGACAGGGTGTGGGCCCCCTGACGTTGATTCTTTCGCCAATATTTTCTATTAATTCCAAAAAGTTGCTCCGTGGATTTTCAGGTCATTCCGAGAACTTTTATTTCTGCACAAAAATAACACCATGGTAGTTCTGCTGAAAACAGCATCAGTCCGGGTTAGTTCCATTCAAATCATGCAAGTTAGAGTCCAAAACAAGGGCAAAAGTGTTTGGAAAAGTAGATACGACCGAGACGTATCAACTCCCCCAAGCTTAAACCTTTGCTTGTCCTCAAGCAATTCAGTTGACAAACTGAAAGTGATAAAGAAAAACTTTTACAAACTCTGTTTGCTCTTGTTGTTGTAAATATGTAAAGCCAGCATTCAAGTTTTCAGCAAAGATTATGAACTAACCATATTCACAATAACACTTAGGTCTCATGTTTACTCATATCAATGGCATAATCAGCTAGCGAGCAATAATAAGAAATCTCGGATGACAACACTTTCTCAAAACAATCATAATATGACATAACAAGATGGTATCTCGCTAGCCCTTTCTGAGACCGCAAAACATAAATGCAGAGCACCTCTGAAGATCAAGGACTGACTAAACATTGTAATTCATGGTAAAAGAGATCCAGTCATACTCAATATAAATTAATAGTAATGCATGCAAATGACAGCGGTGCTCTCCAGCGGGTGCTTTTAATAAGAGGATGATGACTCGACATAAAAGTAAATAGATAGGCCCTTCGCAGAGGGAAGCAGGTATTTGTAGAGGTGCCAGAGCTCGATTTTGAAGTAGAGATAAATAATATTTTGAGCGGTATACTTTCATTGTCAACATAACAACCGAGAGATCTCGATATCTTCCGCTACACACATTATAGGCGGTTCCCAAACAGAATGGTAAAGTTTATACTCCCCCACCAGCAACAATCATCAATCCATGGCTTGCCCGAAACAACGGGTGCCTCCAACTAACAACAATCCTGGGGGAGTTTTGTTTGTAATTATTTTGATTTGATTTGAGCATGGGACTGGGCATCCCGGTGACCAGCCATTTTCTCGTGAGTGAGGAGCGGAGTCCACTCCTCTTGAGAATAACCCGCCTAACATGGAAGATACAGATAGCCCTAGTTGATACATGAGCTGTTCGAGCATACAAAACAGAATTTCATTTGAAGGTTTAGAGTTTGGCACATACTAATTTACTTGGAACGGCAGGTAGATACCGCATATTGGAAGGTATGGTGGACTCATATGGAATAACTTTGGGGTTTATGGAAGTGGATGAACAAGCAGTATTCCCGCTTAGTACAAGTGAAGGCTAGAAAGAGACTGGGAAGCGACCAACTAGAGAGCGACAACAGTCATGAACATGCATTAAAATTAATCAACACTGAGTGCAAGCATGAATAGGATATAATCCACCAAGAACATAAATATCGTGAAGGCTATGTTGATTTTGTTTCAACTACATGCGTGAACATGTGCCAAGTCAAGTCACATGAATCATTCAAAGGAGGATACCACCCTATCATACCACATCACAACCATTTTAATAGCATGTTGGCACGCAAGGTAAACCATTATAAACTCCTAGCTAATTAAGCATGGCATAAGCAACTATAATCTCTAATTGTCATTGCAAACATGTTCATTCATAATAGGCTGAATCAGGAACGATGAACTAATCATATTTACAAAAACAAGATAGGTCGAGTTCATACCAGCTTCTCTCATCTCAATCAGTCCATCATATATCGTCATTATTGCTTTTCACTTGCACGACCGAACGGTGTGGATAATAATAATAGTGCACGTGCATTGGACTAAGCTGGAATCTGCAACCATTCAATTCAAGGGAGAAGACAAGGTAATATGGGCTCTTGGTTAAATCATCAATAATGCATATGAGAGCCACTCAACATTTTCATCATGGTCTTCTCTTCTCGACCCCCAAAGAAAAGAAAAGAAAAGAAAACTATTTACACGGGAAAGCTCCCAACAAGCAAAAGAAGAACGAGAAATCTTTTTGGGTTTTCTTTTAATATTACTACTACAAGCATGGAAAGTAAACTAGCTCAAAGCTAAAGCTAATTTTTTTGTTTTTTCTTAAGGTTATTCAAACACACAAGAAGAAAGCGAGAAAAAGAAAATAAACTAACATGGATAGTACAATGAAAAAGTATGAGCACCGACAACTAGAATGAGTGTGCGAACATGAATGTAATGTTGGTGAGAAATACGTACTCCCCCAAGCTTAGGCTTTTGGCCTAAGTAGGTCTATGCCCATGGATCACGGCTGTTCTCTCCGGTGTACTAAGGAGTGTCATCAGAGTACCACTGGCTGGCGATCTCCTCCGGATCCCACTGATAGAAGGACGGTCGATAAGGGTCAAGTGGTGGTTCCAGCTCAGGCTCTGGAGCTGGTGTCTGGCTCCGGTATGCATGAACGGCCTCCGGCAAGACGAGGTACGTGCCTGAAGATAAGTCAAACAAAGAGGGTGCAGGCAAGATAATAGTCTCACTGTGAGTTTTATGAAATCTCAAATTATACTTAAGCATCTTCTCATCATTTTTAACAATAAACTCATGTGCTACCATAATCTTATAATCTAGAAAGGTAGGGGGCAGCCGCTTTTCCTCTTTCTCAGAATGCCTAATAGGTATCCTAAAGTGTTTAGCAAGGCGTGAAGCATAGATGCCTCCAAATATGGGGCCCTTTGTACGGTTCAGACTTAATCGTTTAGCAACAATAGCGCCTAAACTAACAGTGTTATCACGAAATAAAGCATGGCACAAAATAACAATATTAGGAACACTAAGGTTTCCACAGTTCCCGCGACCAGAGAAATTTCGAATAACACTAGGTTACCCAACGGGGATATGCACATCCCCAATAATAAGAATATCATATTTCTTCTTGACAGTAGGGAGAGGAAATTCAAAACCTCCAATAATAATCGATGGAATTTTTCCAATAGAATTGATACTGTGAACTTGAGGTTGTTTCCTCGAAAAGTGTACCGTATGCTCATTACCATTAACATGAAAAGTGACATTGCCTTTGTTGCAATCAATAACAGCCCCTGCAGTATTCAAAAAGGGTCTACCAAGGATAATCGACATACTATCATCCTCGGGAATATCAAGAATAACAAAGTCGTTAAGATAGTGACGTTTGCAACCACAACAGCCACATCCTCACAAATACCGACAAGTATAGCGGTTGATTTATCGGCCATTTGCAAAGATATTTCAGTAGGTGTCAACTTATTCAATTCAAGTCTATGATTTAAAGAGAGAGGCATAACACTAACACCTGCTCCAAGATCACATAAAGCAGTTTTAACATAGTTTCTTTTAATGGAGCATGGTATAGTTGGTACTCCTGGATCTCCTAGTTTCTTAGGTATTCCACCTTTAAAAGTATAATTAGCAAGCATGGTGGAAATTTCAGCTTCCGGTATCTTTCTTTTATTTGTAATAATATCTTTCATGTACTTAGCATAAGGGTTCACTTTAAGCATATCAGTCAAACGCATACGCAAAAAGATAGGTCTAATCATTTCAGCAAAGGGCTTGAAATCCTCATCATCCTTTTTCTTGGATGGTTTAGGAGGAAAAGGCATGGGTTTCTGAACCCATGGTTCTCTTTCTTTACCGTGCTTCCTAGCAACAAAGTCGCTCTTATCGTAACGTTGATTCTTTGATTGTGGGTTATCAAGATCAACAGCGGGTTCAACCTCTACATCATTGTATTGCTAGGTTGAGCATCAACATGAACATTATCATTAACATTATCACTAGGTTCATGTTCATCACCAGATTGTGTCTCAGCATCAGAAATTGAAATATCATTGGGATTCTCAGGTGTGTCAACAACAGGTTCACTAGAAGCATGCAAAGTCCTATTATTTTTCTTTTTCTTCTTTTTAGAAGGACTAGGTGCATCTACATTATTTCTCTGAGAATCTTTCTCAATTCTCTTAGGGTGGCCCTCAGGATACAAAGGTTCCTGAGTCATTTTACCCGTTCTAGTTGCTACTCTAACAGCAAAGTCATGTTTATTATTATTTAATTCATTGAGCAAATCATTCTGAGCCTTAAGCACTTGTTCTAGTTGAGTGGTAACCATAGAATCATGTTTACTAATAAGTTTAAGTGCACTCTTAACTCTAGACATATAATCACTCAAGTGTCCAATCATATAAGCATTTTGTTTCAATTGTCTACCAACATAAGCATTAAAGTTTTCTTGTTTAGCAATAAAGTCATCAAATTCATCCAAGCATTGGCGAGCAAACTTAGTAGACGGGATTTCAACTTTATCATATCTATACAGAGAATTTACCTTTACTACCTATGTTGGGTTATCAAGACCATGTATTTCTTCAATAGGAGGTAAATTCTTAACATCTTCAGCTTTAATACCTTTTTCTTTCATAGCTTTCTTTGCCTCTTGCATATCTTCAGGACAGAGAAATAGAACACCTCTTTTCTTCGTAGTTGGCTTAGGAGTTGGTTCAGGAAGTGTCCAATTATTTTCATTAGTCAACATATTATTCAATAGCAATTCAGCTTGATCAACTGTTCTTTCCCTGAAAACACAACCAGCACAACTATCCAAGTGGTCTCTGGAAGCATCGGTTAGTCCATTATAAAAGATATCAAGTATTTCATTTTTCTTGAGAGGATGATCAGGCAAAGCATTAAGTAATCGGAGAAGCCTCCCCCAAGCTTGTGGGAGACTCTCTTCTTCAATTTGAACAAAATTATATATTTCCCTTAAAGCAGCTTGTTTCTTATGAGCAGGGAAATATTTAGCAGAGAAGTAATAAATCATATCCTGGAGACTACGCACACAACCAGGATCGAGAGAATTAAACCAAGTTTTAGCATCACCCTTTAATGAGAACGGAAATATCTTAAGGATATAGTAGTAACGAGTTTTCTCATCATTAGTGAATAGGGTGGCTATATCATTTAATTTAGTAAGATGTGCCACAACAGTTTCAGATTCATAGCCATAAAAAGGATCAGATTCAACCAAAGTAATTACCTCAGGATCGACAGCGAAATCATAATCCGTATCAGTAACACAGATAGGTGAAGTAGCAAAAGTAGGGTCATATTTCATTCTAGCATTCAGAAACTTTTCTTTAAGCTTATTTAATAACTTCTTAAGATCAGATCTATCATTGCAAGCAAGAAAATCTCTAGCAGTTTCTTCATCCATAGCATAACCCTCAGGACAACAGGCAATTCATATTTAGGGGGAGAATCTTCATCATCACTTTCATCAATATTATCAGTTTCAATTATTTCATTCTCTCTAGCCCTAGCAAGTTGTTCATCAAGAAATTCACCTAATGGCACAGTAGTATCAAGCATAGAAGTAGTTTCATCATAAGTATCATGCATAGCAGAAGTGGCATCATCAATAACATGCGACATATCAAAATTAATAGCAGAAGCAGGTTTAGGTGTCGCAAGCTTACTCAAAATAGAAGGTGAATCAAGTGTAGAGCTAGATGGCAGTTCCTTACCTCCCCTCGTAGTTGAGGGAAAAATCTTAGTTCTTTCGTCTTTCTAGTTCCTCATAGTGATCAGCAGATATAAATCTCAAGTGACTCAAAGAATAGAGCTGTGCTCCCCGGCAACGGCGCCAGAAAATAGTCTTGATAACCCACAAGTATAGGGGATCGCAACAGTTTTCGAGGGTAGAGTATTCAACCCAAATTTATTGATTTGACACAAGGGGAGCCAAAGAATATTCTCAAGTATTAGCAGTTGAGTTGTCAATTCAACCACACCTGGATAACTTAATATCTGCAGCAAAGTATTTAGTAGCAAAGTAGTATGGAAGTAACGGTAACAGTGGCAAAAGTAACACTAGCAGTTTTGTAGTAATTGTAACAGTGGCAACGGTAAAGTAACAAAGCAAAGATCAATATGTGAAAAGCTCGTAGGCATTGGATCAGTGATGGATAATTATGTCGGATGCGATTCCTCATGCAATAGTTATAACATAGGGTGACACAGAACTAGCTCCAGTTCATCAATGTAATGTAGGCATGTATTCCGAATATAGTCATACATGCTTATGGAAAAGAACTTGCATGACATCTTTTGTCCTACCCTCCCGTGGCAGCGGGGTCCTATTGGAAACTAAGGGATATTAAGGCCTCCTTTTAATAGAGTACCGGACCAAAGCATTAACACTTAGTGAATACATGAACTCCTCAAACTACCGTCATCATCGGTAAGTATCCCGATTATTGTCACTTCTGGTTTAACGGATCATAACACATAATAGGTGACTATAGAATTGCAAGATAGGATCAAGAACTCACATATATTCATGAAAACATAATAGGTTCATATCTGAAATCATGGCACTCGGGCCCTAGTGACAAGCATTAAGCATAGCAAAGTCATAGAAACATCAATCTCAGAACATAATGGATACTAGGGATCAAACCCTAACAAAACTAACTCGATTACATGGTAAATCTCATCCAACCCATCACCGTCAGCAATCCTACGATGGAATTACTCATGCACGGCGGTGAGCATCATGAAATTGGTGATGGAGGATGGTTGATGATGACGACGGTGACGGATCCCCCTCTCCGGAGCCCCGAACGGACTCCAGATCAGCCCTCCCGAGAGAGATTAGGGCTTGGCGGCGGCTCCGTATCGTAAAACATGATGAATCCTTCTCTCTGATTTTTTTCTCCCCAAACGTGAATATATGGAGTTGGAGTTGAGGTCGGTGGAGCATCAGGGGGCCCACGAGGCAGGGCCCCCTGACGTTGATTATTTCGCCAATATTTTTTATTAATTCCAAAATTTTGCTCCGTGGATTTTCAGGTCATTCCGAGAACTTTTATTTCTGCACAAAAATAATACCATGGCAGTTCTGCTTAAAACAGCGTCAGTCCGGGTTAGTTCCATTCAAATCATGCAAGTTAGAGTCCAAAACAAGGGCAAAAGTGTTTGGAAAAGTAGATACGACGGAGATGTATCAATTTCCACTGGTAATCGTGTCAAGGACGAATCTATACCAAGTGGTGATGCCAACATAAAAGCAACGAAGAAGAACAACGGTAGATTGCTTATGAATAGATCTATTATGAGCATTGCAAATTCTATACCAAGCATCTTTTAAATTTTCTCCTCCCCTTTGTTTAAAGTTGAGAACTTCGTTCTCAGGATTTCATGGAATAGAGGAAGAACTATCCATGACGATAAAAGAGCAAACAAGATTGCAAAGAAAAACAGATCCGGCAAGAAAACGGTGAACGGAAAAAGAGAGGCGAATAAAACGGCAAATTTTGTGAAGTGGGGGAGAGGAAAATGAGAGGCAAATGGCAAATGATGTAAATTGCGAGGAGATGAGATTTGTGATTAGGAACCTGGTATATGTTGAAGATCCTCCCCAGCAACTACGCCAGAAATTCCTTTTGATGCCGCTTGAAGCTACGTTGGTTTTCCCCCAAAGAGGAAGGGATGATGCAGCACAGCGGCGGTAGGTATTTCCCTCAGATGAGACCAAGGTTATCGAACCAGTAGGAGAACCAAGCAACACAATGTAAACAACCCCTGCACACAAATAACAACCACTCGCAACCAGACGTATTAAAGGGTTGTCAATCCCTTTCGGGTAACGGCGCCAGAAATTGGTGCGCGGACGGGAGAAAGTTGTAATAGATTGAATAAATAGATCGCAAATAAATAAAAGTGCAGCTAGGTATTTTTGTATTTTTTGGTTTAATAAATCTGAAAATAAATGCAAGAGAAAAGTAGATCACAAAGGCAAATATATGAGAAAGAAGACCCGGGGGCCGTAGGTTTCACTAGTGGCTTCTCTTGAGAAAAATAGCAAACGGTGGGTAAACAATTACTGTTGGGCAATTGATAGAACTTCAAATAATCATGACGATATCCAGGCAGTGATCATTATATAGGCATCACGTCAAATATTAGTAGACCAACTCCTACCTGCATCTACTACTATTACTCCACACATCGACCGCTATCCAGCATGCATCTAGTGTATTAAGTTCATGGAGAAACGGAGTAATGCAATAAGAACGATGACATGATGTAGACAAGATCTATCTATGTAGAGATAGACCCCATCGTTTTATCCTTAGTAGCAACGATACATATGTGTCGTTTCCCTTTCTGTCACTGGGATCAAGCACCGTAAGATCGAACCCACTACAAAGCACCTCTTCCCATTGCAAGATAAATAGATCAAGTTGGCCAAACAAAACCCAAATATCGGAGAAGAAATACAAGGCTATAAGCAATCATGCATAAAAGAGATCAAAGAAACTCAAATACTTTCATGGATATAAAAAGATATAACTGATCATAAACTCAAAGTTCAACAGATCCCAACAAACACGCCGCAAAAAGAGTTACATCATATGGATCTCCAAGGGACCATTGTATTGAGAATCCAGCGAGAGAGAGAAAAGCCATCTAGCTACTAACTACGAACCCGAAGGTCTACAAAGAACTACTCACGCATCATCAGAGAGGCGCCAATGAGGTGGTGAACCCCATCCGAGATGGTGTCTAGATTGGATCTGGTGGTTCTGGACTCTGCGGCGGCTGGATGAATATTTCGTCGGTGCCTTTAGGGTTTCTGGAATATTTGGGTATTTATAGAGCAAAGAGGCGGTCCGGCGGGCACCTGAGGTGGGCACAACCCACCAGGGCGCGCCTGGGCCTCCTGGCGCGCCCTGGTGGGTTGTGCCCCCTCGGGGCACCCCCCCAGGCGCAGCCAGGGCCCGTTCTGTTCCTTCTAGCCCATAAAAATTCTCCATAAAGTTTCGGGGCATTTGGACTCCGTCTGATATTGATTTTCTGCGATGTAAAAAACATGGAAAAAATAGCAACTGGCACTTGGCACTATGTCAATAGGTTAGTACCAAAAATGATATAAAATGATTATAAATGATTGTAAAACATCCAAGATTGATAATATAACAGCATGGAACAATAAAAAATTATAGATACGTTGGAGACGTATCACAGCCGTCCATCGGCCACTGTTCAACCAGCCCTCCACGGGGTCCTGTTCATCCAGCCTCCACGGGGTCCTGTTCAACCAGCCCTCCGCGGGGTCCCTCCATCGGCTACTGTTCATCCACCCCCACCTCCTCGATCGGGGTCATGTTCATCCAGCGGCAACGACCTCTACTACCACGGGATCGTGTTCATCCAACCCCCACCAAGAACTGTTCATCCAACCCCCACTGGGGACTGTTCATCAAGAGGCAGCTTCGATCGACTTCAGTTAGCAACAGTAGCAAAGGAATCACTCGGGTTCAGTTAACAGAAAGGGATCAATCGGGGTTTGGTAATGTAGCTGGCGCAATCGCTCGGGTTCAGTTAGAGCCCAATGCCTCCCTCGGGTTCAGTTAGAGCGCAATGCCTCGCACACACGCGCGTACGTGTACGAGAGAAACGCACAAACCTGTTCGTGCATCGCTCGGCCCCGACCACCCACCGTAACCGGGAAATCCCCGATATTTTCCTCGCCCTCGCTTCTACCATGGTTTTTTCCGTCATGGACGGCCCAAAGAATGTAATGAAACTGCGTCTCCGGCCTGCCTAGGACGAAAAGCCCATTTTCTGTCATGATTTTTTGTCATAGAAGTAGGAGCCCAGCATATCTATGATGATACCGGGTTTTGTCAGAATTATCGTCATAGAAGTTTCATAAGCATGACAGAAAAAATTCGTTCGGCCCAAAATGTCACGGATGTGTCTTTTTTTGTAGTGCACTTCACCATTTTGACACCCTCAACCGTAAGCAAGGACGGTAACTTCGACGACACCTTCATGTTTTCCTTGCCATTGCATTGTTAACTCCCCGAGACCATTTTCGCGTCACATACCTATTGAGACTAGCCTTTGATTATTGCCAGCAACGTTACTTGTGCACATTATTGGTCATTGCATATCTCATATCATATTGGTATACATATCTTGGTATCATCTCTTGTGTCACAAGGTTGTCATCGCAAATACCCAATAGCTACCTTGGTTCGTCAATTTTTGCATGAGAAAGAGCTCAAAATAGAAAGAGCCAAACAATCTTTTAAGCAAAAGAGAAAGATAAGCAAAGAGCTTTTAAGCAAGAACCATAGCATCATACTACATTACGATTGTCATACTCGATCATCTTGGATCATACCACCGGAACACCATACATATAGCATACTTGGGATAGAAGTCGTTGCATTTTTGCTTTGTAGGTTGTGCACAAGTCTCGTATCTGCCTATTGTGCAATCGTGCTAGCGTCTCTCTAGAGTTGTGCAAAAAGAGCATTTTCCGTGGATTCCACATTTTGAGCTCATTTTGGTTGCACGACCCCATCTATATTTCCATGTTTGTGTTTCTGTGTGCCACATGTTACCTGGTCTACTTGTTGCATTTGCAAATTTCTGAATCTTTTTCAACATTATTGAGTCTTACTAACAATTGCATAAGATTTTGTCCACCATCCTAACCAAGCTCCACCAAAAGCTTTACTTGTGTAGGTGTGAGAAATTGACGGGAACCGGTACCAATTGTGCTATTTCCTTGCTACATCATTGAGTGATCATTGATACATTCTCAACATCGGTCAAGGTACATTTGGTGTAGTCCTTCTCTTTCTCCCACTCACACATTTACATGGAATGATGGATAGGCCAAGCACTTCTACCAACCCACTCTTTATCGAGCATGGCGAGGACCCGAACAACTTCGTCACCAAGAACCACCTCTTTGGCGCGCAAAGAGCTTTGCATCAAGAGTATGAAGCATTGAGTGAACGCATCGACCTACTCGCTACCGACTTGCGACATTCCAAACAACGTACAAGAGACTACTTCGACAACAAACTTGAGCCCAAAAGATAGAAACCGATGCAAGGGTGGACGAAATTCGTGCCTTGTTGATCAACCATTCTTCTACCTCTTCGCCATATTCAAGACGGAGCCACTCGAGTTGACACTTCTCCAACACCATCTCCGGCTCTAGTACACCGACATCGAACACTCTTCGTCGAGCCACACACCAAGACCATCAAGCAAATGCAATCCACTACACGGCAATGATCCACAAGAGCAACTTGAATAGCAAGAACATCGACATCGTCAAAATCAAGCTACCCTTCTGCTAGCAAAAGCAAGGCAACGCCAGCGCCAACAAGAGGAAGAGCAAGCATGCCAACACTAATACAAGCAAGACGCTGAAGCTCTCCGCCAACAACAACAACGGCGTGAAGAACGAGCCCTTGAGGTGTAATGTGCCCTCCTCGACACCAATCATGCCATCACTGCCCGTAACCACCGTGTTCGATTAGAAGAAGAAGCACTTCGTGAGCAAGTACAAGAACGTCTACATCAAGCACGATTGCACTGACAAGTTCCACAAGCTCCTGCACAAGCTAGACAAGAACAACAAGCTCGACAAGAACCACAAGTTCGCCAAGAATAACATGACAATGAGAATCCTCCACGCCAAGAGCAACTTGAGGCTGACAATCCTCCATGTTAAGGGCGTCATCACCCTCGACCACAACACAATGAAGAGCAACGCTATGGCGAGCTCAAGTTCACCATGCCCAAGTTCTCCGGAAGCAATGATCCCGAAGAGTACCTTTCATGGGCATTTAAGGTTGACAAGATCTTTCGTTTGAACAACTATGAGGAAGAGAAGAAGATCGCCATGGCATCCCTTGAGTTCCAAGACTATGTCCTCATTTGGTGGGAACAAGTCATTGAGCGCCGAGAGACAAGAGGTGAACCACCCATCACAACATGGAATGAAACGAAGGATGTCATGAGAGCGCGCTTTGTGCCAACCTACTACAACCGCGACCTCTTTAAGAAACTCCAACTCCTCAAGCAAGGAACAAAGAATGTTGAAGAGTACTACAAGGAAATGGAGATTGCCATGATACTAGCCAATGTCACGGAAGATGATGAACAAACTATGGCACGTTTCTTGAGTGGACTCAATCATCATATGAAGAAGATTGCCGACTTCCAACCTTACTCCAACCTCGTCGAGCTAGTGCACCAAGCTACCAAGGCGGAGCAACAAGTGCAAGTTGACTACAAGTATGCCAAGTTCTCTTCTAAGACCTACCGCTCCTCCTACAACCAAACTTCAATGACTTCGATGCCTTCTTCCACAACAAAAGCTTCACCAAGCAACAACGACAAGTCAAGTTCCAAGAAAACTTTGCCATCTTCAAGTCATCCTCCTACTACAAGCAAATTCAAGTCGAGAGCTTCATCGTCTACAACGCCAACCGATGAGACCGTCAAGACAAGTTCCATCAAATGCTTCACACGCGGAGGCCGAGGCCACAAGACATATGAGTGACCTACACAGCGCACCGTGATCCGCAACAACGACGACACCTATGACTCCATGAGTGAAGATGAAATGGAAGCCCTTGAGCACGTGGCCATGCACCGACGCGTGAATGAAGAAGAAGACGATCAAGTCTTTTGTGATGAAGATTCGAGCCCCGCTCTCGTTGTCTCCAAGGTCTTGACACTTCAACGCCAACAAGAGGAGGACCAAATATGCCATATCTTCCACACCAAGGCGAGCATCAATGGAAGGTATGTGAAGGTCATCATCAATGGAGGAAGTTGCCACAACTTGGCAAGTGAAGAACTATGCTCCAAGCTACAATTGGTTAAGATGAAGCATCCTCGCACCTACAAGGTCCAATGGCTTAGCGACTCCGGCACCATTCAAGTGGAGCACATGGTTCAAGTATCCTTCAAAATCGGAGCATATGAAGACACTTTGGAGTGTGACGACGTCCCCATGTCCGGTTGCCATCTCCTACTTCGTCGACCATGGCAATTTGACCGAGGCATCATCCACAACGAACGAACCAATCACTATAGCTTCAAGATGAAGGGAAAAGAGTACATGTTATGACCTATGTCACCAAGTCAAGTTATCGCCGACAAGCAAGCAACCACCGATCGTGATCGTGGAAAGAATAGTGAGAAAGTGAGCCACCCAAAAGGGAGTGAGAGCCAAGCCCAAAATGAGTGCCTCCACGGTGAGCGACAAGAAAAACTTAGTGTTATTCGCTACCAAAAGTGAGATGAGAGAAGTGTGTGAGAACCCATCTTGTGTTATGCACTATGTCCTATTGTGTAAGGACGAGGAAACAAAAACTAACCCCTCTCACCCCCTACCTTTAGTGTTTTCTAATATCTTGCAAGAATTGAAGGACGTCTTCCCCGATGAGCTACCTCCGGGACTACCTCCTCTACGCGACATCGAACACCTAATCGACCTCATCCCCGGCGCACCGTTACCAAACAAGGCACCCTACCGCGTCAACCCCAAAGAAACTAAGGAAATACAAAGAAAACTACAACAACTCATTGAAAATGGGCATGTGCATGAAATTTTAAGTCCTTGTGCTGTACCGGTCATACTAGTGCCTAAGAACGACAGTATTTTTCGCATGTGTTCCGATTGTAGACCCATCAATGCTATTGCTGGGGAACGTAGCATGCAATTTCAAAAAAAATCCTACGATCACGCAAGATCTATCTAGGAGATGCATAGCAATGAGAGGGGGAGAGTGTGTCCATGTACCCTCATAGACTGAAAGCGGAAGTGTTAGTTTAACGCGGTTGATGTAGTCGAACGTCTTCGCGATCCAACCGATCAAGTACCGAGCGTACGGCACCTCCGAGTTCAGCACACGTTTAGCTCGATGACGTCCCTCGAACTCTTGATCCAGCATAGTGTCGAGGGAGAGTTTCGTCAGCATGACGGCGTGGTGACGGTGATGGTGATGTGATCCGCGCAGGGCTTCGCCTAAGCACTACGACGCCATGACCAAAGGAGTAAACCGTGGAGGGGGGCACCGCACATGACTAAGAGAACAATTGATGTACTATGGGGTGCCCCTGCCCCCGTATATAAAGGAGGAGGGGAGGAGGCGGCCGACCTAGGGGGCGCGCCATGGGGGGGGGGGAATCCGACTAGGACTCCTAGTCCTAGTCGCCCCCCTTCCTTTCTTTCAGAGAGGGAAAAGGGAAGGAGAGGGAGAGGGAGAAGGAAAGGGGGGCGGCGCCCCCTTCCCCTTGTCCAATTCGGACAGCCCATGGGGGGGCGCCACCCCTTGCGGGCTCCCCTCTCTCTCCCCTATGGCCCATGTAGGCCCATTACTTCCCCGGGGGGTTCCGGTAACCCCTCGGTCCTCCGAAAAATACCCGAACCACTCCGAAACCATTCCGGTGTCCGAATACCATCGTCCAATATATCAATCTTTACCTCTTGACCATTTCCAGACTCATGACCGAGACTCATCTCCGATCAATAACCAACAGCGGAACCTGGATATGCTCATATTGGTTCCTACATATTCTACGAAGATCTTTACTGGTCAAACCGCAATGACAACATACGTCATTCCCTTTGTCATCGGTATGTTACTTGCCCGAGATTCGATCATCGGTATCCTCATACCTAGTTCAATCTCGTTACCGGAAAGTCTCCTTACTCGTTCCGTAATGCATCATCCCGCAACTAACTCATTAGTTACATTGCTTGCAAGGCTTATCGTGATGTGCATTACCGAGAGGGCTCAGAGATACCTCTCCGATACTCGGAGTGACAAATCCTAATCTCGATCTATGCCAACCCAACAAACACCTTCGGAGACACCTGTAGAGCATCTTTATAATCACCCAGTTACGTTGTGACGTTTGATAGAACACAAGGTGTTCCTCCGGTATTCGGGAGTTGCATAATCTCATAGTCAAAGGAATATGTATAAGTCATGAAGAAAGCAATAGCAATAAAACTTAACGATCATTATGCTAAGCTAACAGATAGGTCTTATCCATCACATCATTCTCCTAATGATGTGATCCCGTTCATCAAATGACAACACATGTCTATGGTCAGGAAACTTAACCATCTTTGATTAACGAGCTAGTCAAGTAGAGGCATACTAGGGACACTTTGTTTTGTCTATGTATTCACACATGTATCAAGTTTCCGGTTAATACAATTCTAGCATGAATAATAAACATTTATTATGATATAAGGAAATATAAATAACAACTTTATTATTGCCTCTAGGGCATATTTCCTTCAGTTTCCCACTTGCACTAGAGTCAATAATCTAGATTACATTGTGATGATTCTAACACCCATGGAGTCTTGGTGTTGATCATGTTTTGCTCATGGAAGAGGCTTAGTCAATGGGTCTGCAACATTCAGATCCGTATGTATTTTGCAAATCTCTATGTCTCCCTCCTTGACTTGATCGCGGATGGAGTTGAAGCGTCTCTTGATGTGTTTGGTTCTCTTGTGAAATCTGGATTCCTTCACTAACGCAATTGATCCAGTATTGTCACAAAAGATTTTCATTGGACCCGATGCACTAGGTATTACACCTAGATCGGATATGAACTTCATCCAGACTCCTTCATTTGCTGCTTCCGAAGCAGCTATGTACTCTACTTCACACATAGATCCTGCCACGGCGCTCTGCTTGGAACTGCACCAACTGACAGCTACACCATTCAATATAAATATGTATCTGGTTTGCGACTTAGAGTCATTCGAATCAGTGTCAAAGCTAGCATCGACGTAACCATTTACGACAAGCTCTTTGTCACCTCCATAAACGAGAAACATATCCTTAGTCCTTTTCAGGTATTTCAGGATGTTCTTGACCGCTATCCAGTGATCCACTCCAGGATTACTTTGGTACCTCCCTGCTAAACTTATAGCAAGGCACACATCAGGTCTGGTACATAGCATTGCATACATGATAGAACCTATGGCTGAAGCATAGGGAATGACTTTCATTTTCTCTCTATCTTCTATAGTTGTCGGGCATTGAGTCTCACACCTTGTAACACAGGCAAGAACCTTTTCTTTGACTAATCCATTTTGAACTTCTTCAAAACTTTATCAAGGTATGTGCTTTGTTAAAGTCCAATTAAGCGTCTTGATCTATCTCTATAGATCTTGATGCCCAATATATAAGCAGCTTTACCGAGGTCTTTCATTGAAAAATTCTTATTCAAGTATCCTTTTATGCTATCCAGAAATTCTATATCATTTCCAATCAATAATATGTCATCCACATATAATATTAGAAATGCTACAGAGCTCCCACTCACTTTCTTTTAAATACAGGCTTCTCCAAAAGTCTGTATAAAACCATATGCTTTGATCACACTATCAAAGCGTATATTCCAACTCTAAGAGGCTTGCACCAGTCCATAAATGGATCGCTGGAGCTTGCACACTGTGTTAGCACCCTTAGGATCAATAAAACCTTCTGGTTGCATCATATACAACTCTTCTTTAAGAAATCCATTAAGGAATGCGGATTTGACATCCATTTTCCAAATTTCATAATCATAAAATGCGGCAATTGCTAACATGATTCAGACAGACTTAAGCATCGCTACGGGTGAGAAGGTCTCATCGTAGTCAACTCCTTGAACTTGTCGAAAACCTTTTGCAACAAGTCGAGCTTTGTAGACAGTAACATTACCATCAGCGTCAGTCTTCTTCTTGAAGATCCATTTATATTCTATGGCTTGCTGATCATCGGGCAAGTCAACCAAAGTCCATACTTTGTTCTCATACATGGATCCCACATCAGATTTCATGGCCTCAAGCCATTTTGCGGAATCTAGGCTCATCATTGCTTCCTCATAGTTCGTAGGTTCGTCATGGTCTAGTAACAAGACTTCCAGAACAGGATTACCATACCACTCTGGCGCGGAACGTACTCTGGTTGACCTACGAGGTTCGGTAGTAACTTGATCTGAAGTTTCATGATCATCATCATTAGCTTCCTCACTAATTGGTGTAGGCATCAGTGGAACTGATTTCTGCGATGAACCACTTTCCAATTCGAGAGAAGGTACAACTACCTCATCAAGTTCTACTTTCCTCCCACTCACTTCTTTCGAGAGAAACTCCTTCTCTAGAAAGGATCCATTCTTAGCAACAAATATCTTGCCTTCAGATCTGTGATAGAAGGTGTACCCAACAGTTTCTTTTGGGTATCCTAGGAAGACGCACTTCTCCGATTTGGGTCCGAGCTTATCAGGCTGAAGCTTTTTCACATAAGCATCGCAACCCCAAACTTTAAAAAACGACAGCTTATGTTTCTTGCCAAACCACAGTTCATATGGTGTCGTCTCAACGGATTTGGATGGTGCCCTATTTAACGTGAATGCAGTCGTCTCGAAAGCATAACCCCAAAACGATAGTGGTAAATCGGTAAGAGACATCATAGATCGCACCATATCTAATAAAGTACGGTTACAACGTTCGAACACACCATTACGCTGTGGTGTTCTAGGTGGCGTGAGTTGTGAAACTATTCCACATTGTTTTAAATGAAGACCAAACTCGTAACTCAAATATTCCCTCCGCGATCAGATCGTAGAAACTTTATTTTCTTGTTACGATGATTTTCTACTTTACTCTGAAATTCTTTGAACTTTTCAAATGTTTCAGACTTCTGTTTCATTAAGTAAATATACCCATATCTGCTCAAATCATCTGTGAAGGTCAGAAAATAACGATACCCACTGCGAGCTTCAACACTCATCGGACCGCATACATCAGTATGTATTATTTCCAATAAGTCAGTGGCTCGCTCCATTGTTCTGGAGAACGGAGTCTTAGTCATCTTGCCCATGAGGCATGGTTCGCAATCATCAAGTGATTCATAATCAAGTGATTCCAGAAGCCCATCATCATGGAGTTTCTTCATGCGCTTTACACCAATATGACCTAAACGACAGTGCCACAAATATGTTGCACTATCATTATTAACTTTGCATCTTTTGGCGTCAATATTATGAATATGTGTATCACTCCAATCGAGATTCAACAAAAATAGACCACTCATCAAGGGTGCATGACCATAAAAGATATTACTCATATAAATAGAACAACCATCATTCTCTGATTTAAATGAATAACCGTCTCGCATCAAACAAGATCCAGATATAATGTTCATGCTCAACGCTGGCACCAAATAACAATTATTCAGGTCTAAAACTAATCCCGAAGGTAGATGTAGAGGTAGCGTGCCGACGGCGATCATATCGATCTTGGAACCATTTCCGACGCACATCGTCACCTCGTCCTTAGCCAATCTTCGCTTAATCCGTAACCCCTGTTTCGAGTTGCAATATGAGCAACAAAACCAGTATCAAATACCCAGGCGCTACTACGAGCATTAGTAAGGTTGAAGGTGCAATCTTGCTCTTAAAGAATATTTCTGATATTGATGACAAATCTACATATAGGGGACTAACTGTGTTTGCTAAGTATATACATAGGCCGTCAGTCCTATGGTTTTTTTTCTAATGTGCATCATGATCACATCATATGAGATTTTACTCAAGCAAATTATCAATGAGGAAAGGAGCAAACAAAGACAAAGCATCATGCTCTTTTATATTTCTTGAGTAATAGGAATCCCGCAGTATTAAGAGGGGATCCAAGGTGTAGGTTCAAGGCTTGCTCACATTTTGTCTCACAAGCAATTTTTCACAAAGGACCAAAATCCCTAGCAAAACCCCTTAGCCAAAACCTACCACTTCTCCTAGCCGGATCATCCGGACGGCTCCCCAGATCATCCGGGCTAAACCAGGATCAACCGGGCCCTGCTCCAGATCATCCGGGTAATTGCATTTTTCATCACAGAACGCTGGTGGCTGAAGCCGGATAGTCCGGACGCTCATCCGGATCATCTGGGCTGTGCCCCGGATCGTCCAGATCCTGTCCTGGATCATCCGGGAAATCTTGCCCCTATTTTCACAGAACCCTGATAGTTGTAGCGGATCATCCGGCTAGGCATCCGAATCATCCGGGATATGTCCGGATTGTCCGGGGTGGCCTCCGGTCTGTCCGGGCTGCTCGCAGCTCTGCTGCTACCATCTGCATCTGGGCCTTCAGCCAGATTATCCGGACAATGTCCAGATCATCCGGGTGGTATCCCAGATCATCCGGGCTGGTCAACTTCTGTCCAAACGGCACAATTCTGGATATGGTATAAATAGTCCCTTACCTCTTCGAGATAAGGTTGAACACTTCACACAAACACGCCTCAAGAACACCAGTGCTCCCCCTCTCTTGCTCATACACTAAATCCTAGATCCCGGTTTGATTCTTGAGAGTTTCGAAGAGTTGTTCCAATCAAAAGAAAGATCTTCTCCCTCTCCTTCTTGTGACCAAAGCAAATCGTGGTTTGAGCAAGTCTTGAGTTTTTCCCCTTGGATCTTGTTACTCTTGGAGGTTGGAGACTCCTAGGCGGTAGGAGTCGTTCGGTGAGGAATCAACCATTGTGATTACCCCCGGAAAGTTTGTGAGGGTTTGGAGACCACCCCAAGGTCTACCACTAGTTGTTGAGAAACGCCTTTGTGGTGTTGTCTCAAAGAGAGAATAGGGTGATCCTTCGTGGCGTTGGTGTGCCTTCGTGGTAACATCCACCTCTCTCAACGGTGACGTAGCTTCCCTCCAAGGAAGTGAACATCGGCATACATCCTCGTCTCTCGGAGTTGCGGTTATTCCTAACCCTAACTCCCTACTTGTGGTTACTTGGCTCTTGCACTTACGTTTATCATATTGTGCTTGCTTACTCATATATTTGTGCCACTTGTTTATCTTGCTTAGCACTTAGTACTACATCTGCAATTGTTAGGCTCACCTTCATATTCCGCATTATTGCCTAAAATTGCTAAGTAATAATTAAAATTTGTAATTGTACCTATTCACCCCCCCTCTAGGTCCATCTCGATCCTTTCACTTGGTATCAGAGCCTTGTGCTCTATTCTTGTGGCTTAACCGCGCTAGAGCGAGATGAACCCCGATGGGACTCCCCTTGTTGCAGATCCGAAGGATAAAGGCAAGGCTTCTTCTGAAGTTAAGACCTTTACTTCTGAGGATCTGGAACGGGCCCTTGCTAAGCAAAAAGAGGAGCATGATGCTTCTCTTGAGGCCTTGTCCCAAATGAGATTAGCCACGTTGTCCACGGTGCTTGCACCACTTTCGGGTGGTGCGGCTTCGAGGCCAACTATGCCTGCTCTGTCACTTGGTCAACCACCTCCTAGCAATGATCACTCGAGTGTTCCTTGGCTTTATGCAAGACCCCAGGTTGAGAAACCGAAATATAATCCTCAAGGCAAACCTCCTTTACTTGATGCCACTTCCAATTTTGCCTTGTGGAGAGTTGCTATGAAGGATCATCTTCGATATGGAAACGATGAGATGCTGGAGATCTTGGAGTATGGTTACCATGTGGTTGATCCAAAGAATCCTACACCAAAAGAAATTTATGACAAGAATCTCAATGACACTGCAACCATGTGTATACGGAGAGGTATGGTTGAAAAGCAAAGGAGACCGTTCATACACATCACAAGTGCCAAGGAACTATGGGAAAGTATTATAAGATCCAAGACCGGTACCTCCACCCTCCGGAGTGCTCAATATGAAATTGCCAGGGGCAATTGCAAAAAATTTGTATGGAGAAAGGTGAAACTCCCAATCAACTCCTTGAGCGTCTCATGACTCTCACCGCTGACATCGAGTCGTGTGAGTGTGACAAGACACAAGATGGATTCAACATGACTAAGCGATTCCTTGTGGATAAGTTGCTTCATGCTCTTGCCCCATATCACCATCAAATGGTGTGGTACATAAGACAACACCATGCCTTCAAGGAAATGACTACAGATGACATCATATCCACCTTCCAACTATTTGAAGAGTCAAAGGCAAATGCCACAAAACATCTTGCCATGCATGGTACTCCAACATCAAAGATCAATCTTGCATTGAAGGCCAAGCATGTATGTGAAGATGAGCAAAGTGAAGAAGAAGATGATGATGATGATGATGATGATGAAGATGGTGATGAGATTGAATCCGATGAGGGCCCTTCATATGAAGACATGGCTCTCTTTGTAAAGAAGTTTAGCGCGGGAAAATTCAAGGGAAGATTTCAAAAGAAGAAAGTAAGAAAATTCTACAACTGTGAAGAAACCAACCACTTCTCCAACGAGTGCCCTTATGAGAAGAGAGAGGATAAACCAAGGTTTCCCAAGACATTTCCCAAGAAGAATTTGCAAAATCCTTTGAACTCCAAGCTCAAGAAGAGAGATGGGAAAGCAATGGTTGCTCAAGAAGAATCCGATCCAGATGATGTTAGTGGTGTTGCCGGAGTTGCTCAAGACTCTCAAAACACTTTGAGGTTAGTGAACAAGAGTGGTGATGTGGTCACAAGGGGCATGCCCACTCTCAACAAGCCAAAAGAGTTCATGCCTCCATCCTATGTACTTCGTAAGACTAAGGATGGAGAAGTTTATGCAAAATTTGTTGGTCCTCAAAATGCATTCCGATTCTATGCTATTTGGGTCCCTAAGACCCTTGTGACTAACTTGAGAGGTCCCATTGCAAAATGGGTGCCTCTAACCAAGTCATAATTGTGTGTAGGTTGCCTTCTCCGGTGGAGTAAAATGGGTGATTGATAGTGGATGTACCAATCATATGACCGGAGATAGCAAATTGCTCTACGATTTCATGGAAGCTATTCATCCATTCATGAGCATTATGTTTGGTGGAGGTTCAAAAGGACAGGTACTCGGGTTGGGCAAGGTGGCTATCACAAATGACATGTCTCTTGCAAATGTCATGCTTGTCCAATCTCTTGAATGCCATTTGCTTTCTGTTCGCCAATTGGCTTCTGTTGGTTATGATACACTCTTTGGACTAACGGATGTGAAAGTCTTTAAGAGATATACTCTCGAAGTGGCCTTTGTTGGAGAGTTGGATGGCAACCTTTACACGGTTGATTTCTCGAAAGAGAGCACATTCCATGCAACTTGTCTAATGGCCAAGGCCGACAAGGGGTGGCTATGGCATCGCCGGCGAGCCCATGTCGGCATGAGAAATCTTCAAGATCTCTTAAAGGGGAATCACATCCTTGGACTAACCAATGTCTCTTTTGAGAAAGACCGTGTGTGTAGTGCATGCATAGCCGGGAAGCAACATCAATCAAAGCACCCACCCAAGAACATTGTGTCTACTTCAAGGCCCCTGGAGCTCCTTCATGTGGATCTTTTTGGGCCTCCTTCATGGGATAGTCTTGGTGGGAAAAGTATGGACTTGTCATTGTTGATGATTACTCAAGATATACATGGGTGTTTTTCCTCAAGTCCAAGGACGAGACAAAGATCACCTTCATTGATTTTGCCAAGCAAGCACAACGCAAGTTTGAAAAAGAAATCTTGGCAATAAGAAGTGACAATGGCTCTGAGTTCAAGAACTATACCTTGGAAGAATTCCTTAGTGATGAAGGGATTGAGCATCAATATTCAGCTCCATACACTCCTCAGCAAAATGGTATAGCCGAAAGGAAGAACCGTACACTTGTAGAGATGGCAAGGTCCATGTTGGATGAATACAAGTCACCACATAGTTTTTGGGCCGAAGCTGTCAACACTGCATGCCATCCATCAAACCGGCTCTTCCTCCGCACTATATTGGAAAAGACTCCATATGAGCTTCTAACTGGGAACAAGCCAAATGTCAAGTACTTTTGTGTATTTGGGTGCAAATGTTTCATCCTCAACAAAAGAGAACGGTTAGGAAAATTTCAATCCAAAACAATTGAGGGCATATTTGTTGGCTATGGATCAAACTCTCACGCCTATAGAGTCTACAACGAATCCAATGGATGTGTTGTAGAAACTTGTGACGTGGTGTTTGATGAATTTAATGGCTCCCGTGGGGAGCAAGTTGATCTAAGTGATGTAGGTGAAGAAGATTCTTCTCAAGATATTTTGACCATGGGTGTTGGTGCACTTCTTTCTATGGAACAAGAACCTCATGATGATGAAGAAGAAGATGGAAGCTTCACACATCATCAAACTACTTCAACACCCATGCCACCACAAGTTCCTATTGCTCAACCGATGCCCTTAGCCCAAGTAGAAGAAGATGGTCAAGTTCCTCTTCATGATAATCTTCAAGAACAAGATCATCATCAAGGGCAAGAACAAGAAAGTCCAATCATTGATGATGAACCTCAACAAATGCAATATGAACAAGAAGATCTTCCTCCACACATTAATGATCCATATGTTGAGGACGTGGATGATGGACATGAAGTTGAACCTCGAGAAACTCTAACCTCCATCATGCCTCGAGTGGCCGTCGTGTTGATGTTGACAAAATTCTCACCGGCATATCGGAAGGTAGAGTCACTCGTAAACAGTTGACTAACTTTTGTGCTCACTTCTCGTTGTGTCTAGTGTTGAACCTCTCAAGGTACAAGATGCATTGATGGACAACGATTGGCTCGCTGCTATGCAAGAAGAGTTGAACAGTTTTGAACGCAACCAAGTGTGGTCATTAGTCAAGAGGCCAACTACGGAACACAATGTCATTGGAACAAAATGGATTTTCAAGAACAAGCAAGATGAGAATGGTATAATCATCTGCAACAAGGCAAGGTTAGTGGCACAAGGGTACTCACAAGTTGAAGGTTTGGACTTTGGTGAGATCTTTGCCCCCGTTGCCCGTCTTGAATCCATTCGCATCTTACTTGCTTATGCTGCTTTCAATGGATTTACATTGCATCAAATGGATGTAAAGAGTGCTTTCCTTAACGGTCCTCTACAAGAAGAAGTATATGTGTCACAACCACCTGGGTTTGTTGATCCCGATCACAAAGACTATGTGTATAAACTTCATAAGGCTCTGTATGGCATCAAACAAGCACCTCGTTCTTGGTATGATCATCTCAAGAAGTTTTTACTCGATGATGTCTTTGTGAGAGGGGTGATCGATCCCACTCTTTTTACTAAGAGGGACAAGGGTGATTTGATCTCATGCCAAATCTATGTAGATGATATAATTTTTGGTTCTCCTAACATTCATTTGTGCAAGAAGTTTGCGGAATCCATGACCAAGAATTTTGAAATGTCACTCAATACGGATTTGAAGTTCTTTCTTGGATTTCAAATTCAACAATTTCAAGAAGGAATTTTCTTGTCTCAAGCAAAATACCTCAAGGATATCCTAGAGAAGTTCGGCATGACTGATGCTAGTCCATGTAAGACACCCATGCCAACCAAAATTGTACTCACTGAAGACACCAACGGTATCCCCTTCGACACATCTAAATATAGCTCTATGATTGGCTCATTGCTTTATCTTTGTGCATCTAGACCAGACATCATGTTTAGTGTATGCATGTGTGCTAGATTTCAAGCTTCCCCTAGGGAAAGTCATCATAAGGCGGTTAAGCATATCTTAGATACCTTGTTCACACCCCAAAGTTGGGTCTATGGTACCCCAAGGATGCTAAGTTTGATCTCATTAGGTACACGGATGCGGATTGGGCTGGAGACAAAGTGGATCGTAAGTCCACCTCCGGTGCATGTCAATTTCTTGGTCGCTCTTTGGTAAGTTGGTCCTCGAAGAAACAAAATTGTGTTGCTCTCTCCACCGCCGAAGCTGAATACATTGCAACCGCCAGTTGTGCAACTCAATTACTATGGATGAGGCAAACTTTGAAGGATTATGGTATCACCTATAGACATGTGCCTCTTCTATGTGATAATGAAAGTGCCATCAATATTCCTGAGAACCCAAAAGATCATACCCGCACCAAGCACATTGATATTCGGTATCATTTCTTGAGAGATCATGTGGAAAAAGGTGACATTGATATTGATCATGTTGGCACAGATATGCAACTTGAAGACATTTTCACCAAGCCATTGGATGAAGCAAGGTTCTGTCAACTTAGGCGTGAACTTGGTATCTTGGAGCTTGACAACATTATGTGAAATCTTGTACCCATGCATGCATTTTCATAATGTTTTGTCTTGGTGTAGGCATATTCTTAGGGGGGACACTCAATTCATGAGTACTCTCACCCTACATAATGCATAAATAGAACCAACACTCTCAAAGTCACTATGACACTTAGGCTATGTTTGGTTGAGCTGCAGATTATGAAAAAGCTGCTGTGAGCTGTGAGAAAGCTGCTGTGAACTTTTAGCTGTGGAAAAGCTAAAAGCCGTTTGGTTGAAACAATTGTGAAACTGCAGCTTTGTCCGTGAATTGTCTATAATGCCCCTGGATTAAGTGAACTACAAAACTAATCATCGACCCGTACTAACAGAAATTGTAGAATAATTAACCTATTAACCATTTTTTCATGAAAATAATTACAAAAGTTTATGACGTCAAAATAGTAATAAAGAGAAATACCCATACTGATCCAGATTTTATTAAAACAATTGAAACCTTCCAGATGATTTAGCACTACATATGGTAGACTTCTCTAAAACTGCCAAATCTATCTCTGAAATTAGCACACAGCAAGCACTGCCAGCTGGAGTAGAGCACGCGGCCGGCCGGACACGGATGCGCACAAGCACTGCTCGCACGCCAAGCAGATAACGAACGCAGCTGGCTAGATCAGAGCACGCACGCCACCGGCTAGCTTGGACGTTGGCAAGAAGACAAGGCGTCGAACGAGGGCAGCGGTGACCTAGGTAGGAAGAAGAGGCACTCGCCGCGGATCTCGACGCCGACGGCCGTGTCGTGGTCTCCATGATGCTGGTCGCAGGAGGGACGGCGGAGCTGGGCGACGCGAGCAACTGGAGCTGGGGCCTGATTGAGGGGCGGAGGGATGGAAAGGGCTCGATGCCCAAAGTCTGGCGGGGCGGCGGAGGGTCCGACCTGACGGGCAGCGCCGCGGTGGAGGGCCGGCCGGAGTGGCGACAACGGCTAGGAACCCTAGCCCGTGCGGGAGAAGGAAGTAGGAGGCCACCCATGCTGTTCGGTCGGGGGTGAGGGCAAAAAGAATGAACCGGTACTAACTTGGGAGTGGCAGCGTGGGTAATTTTTGCCCAGAATCTGATTCTCACAGCTGAGAAGTTGGGGTCGAGCCTGCTGCGTGCCGATGCAAAAACTACACTACCGAGAAGCTACAGCTTTTCAAAATCTACTGTGAGCTGCCGCCCCTTTGGTTCAGATTCTGCTTTTACAAAGCAGAAGTTGGCTTTACAAGCCGAACCAAACACAGCCTTATTTTGTGTCCATAGTACTTTAAAATGATGGAGTAGTGATTATGGGTCCAAAGTTCAAATTTTTGGTCTCCCAAGTTATGTATACTCAAACATGGTGACTTAGCCTACAACTCCTTTTAGTTGTTTATATGGGTTTGTGATATGTTTGTGATTTAGGCTACTTCTATATATCTATATATATATACATATAAATGTCATCACCTCATCACTCTTTAAAACATCAGAACTTGCTCTCAGCACTCTAGCTGGCCAGATCATCCGGATGTCCATCCGGACGTCCGGGTTGTGCTCCCCTGTCTGCCCGGATATCCGGGCCCATACCCGGACATCTGGACCTGTCCGGATCATCCGGGGCTCCTTCCGGACATCCGGGTGGGTCTTCGCCCTGCCTAGTAAAATATCGGGCCGTGTGGGCACAGAGGGTTATTCCCCTGTTTTCGCCCCCACGACCCCATCCTCTCGCCCCCGCCGCCGCCGGCTGCTCGTCGGGCCGCCCCGCCAGTCGAGCCGGCCAACTGAGCAGATCTCACCCCCACGTGCTGTCGTCACCTCAATCTACTCCCTCCTCGCGCCATTTTCCCCGGGGCCGATTGGATCCTCTCCAATCTCGGCCTCTGTCCCCAACTCCGCCATGGTGGTCGGCCGTGGTGGTACTGGACGGAGCTTCAAGTCGACATCCTCGGGCCCCTCTCGTGAACCGCGTCGCCAAGCATCGACGGACTCCGAGGAAGCTGCTCGTCCACTCAAGAAAGCGTCGGGTCGTGCTCGTCCGTCCTATGCCGGGCAGGACGACCCTGACTATGAGGACGAACTTCATGAGGAAGAGCTCGTGCCGGTTCGCCCCACGACCAAAGCAAAGAAGAAGAAAGCGGTTTCTGCCTCAAGCTCACAGTCTGCCGCACCTAATGGTCTCATCTTGTCCATGGCCAACCCCACCAACCGTGGCCGTCATACTATCAACTATCAGTCCATGGACCCCTCTAAGTATGCTGCTTTAAGGAGTGATGTCAACCAGTTTGCCGCCCCGGCCAATGCAACCGATCCTCGGTTTCGCACCTTGGTTCAACAGGACATCTATCAATCAGTCATTGCTCATCTAGGGTTCTCTCCTCAGCATTATGTGAACTTGGATTACATTGAGAAAAATCCAACCAAGTTCGATGGTGTGTTAGAGAAGATTGAGGGCATGGGGCTGCGTCGTGCTATGTCTCTTCACTGTGATTGGAATGAGGCTGCCATTCAGCAATTCTATGGCACGTGCTTCTTCCATCCGATCGTTCTATCACTTGGATGACTCACCATTCTCAGTTCACTATCTCTTTTGAGGAGTTTGCTGCTGCCTTCGGCATGCCTGGATCTGAGGCCTCTCTTTTTTGGATCCATGAGGTGAACCCCAAGTTTGAGGCTATGCCCAGCAGTGCTTGTAGTTGTCTCACCATGCCCACCACTCAGCTATCCACAGTGCAGCAAAGCAAGGAGCTTTATGATATCAGTATCTTCCGTCTCAAATACCGGTGGCTTTTTCAGTGTATCCTAAACTCCATTGCTCCCAAGAAAGGGGATTGTGGAATGGTTCGGGCCTACAGCATTGATTTGATGTACTACTCACGGAAGGCTCCCACCCGTCCCATTAACATGGCAGATTTCCTTTGACATGAGATTCGCATGGCTAGTTGTCTGAAGGTTCGTACTCTTCCACATGCTCCATTCATTCAGACCATCATTGACTCTGTCTTCACTTGCCCCATCAACAAGACCACCATTCACTCCATGTGGACTCCGCGTGATGAGATTTCTAGGGGCAAGGCTCCTGCTCTTTCGTGTGGTGAGAGCTCTTCTCGCCACACCAAACCTTTCGTCAAGCTGTTTGACTGCCTTGCTCGCTTTATTGGGAAGTCCCATAAGGCTATCTTTGACACCTGCCGCTACACCGCTACTCACATTGCTACCGAGGAGGTTCGTCGCATCTCTGAGGCAAATGCTCTTAGGGCTCGCCTCCGTGCGCGTCCTGGCAGTCCTATCGAGCCTGATGAGCCTATTCCTGATCGGCTTCCTCTTCCGGAGGTGAAAGTGCATTATATCGACTAGAGGAGGGTGAATAGGCGATTTTTATGAATTCTTCACTGAGGAATTTCAGGGTGAGGAAATTCCTAAGCAAAGAACTACTTGCAGTGGAATAAGTACTCAAAAGTAAACATAACAGAACACGAGCATAGCCATCATGATGAAATGAAGACAAGCACAGAGTACAGAAAGCGTAAACACAGGATAACACAGGATGAAGACAAACAAACTGAAGAAATTGAACTGAGGAAATTGAGGAAGTCTTCAGTCAAAGTCTTCAAACACAGATATGAACAAGCACACAACTCGGTAATGAGGAAATGAAAGAGTTGAGGAAATAGAACCAGTAGGCTTGGTGAAGACAATTATTTGGTAGACCAGTTCCAACTGCTGTCTCAGTTGTACATCTGGTTGGAGCGGCTAGGTATTTAAACCTGAGGACACATAGTCATCACCATATTCTCCTTGAGCTAAGGTCACACAGACCTCGCCCAATCACTCGTGGTAAGTCTTCAGGTGACTTCCAAACCTTCACAAACTCGGTCACTCGGCGATCCACAATTTCCTCTTGGATGCTCTAGACCATGACACCTAACCGTCTGGAAGAAGCACAGTCTTCAAAGGTAACAAGCGCCGGATCCACGCAGGATCAATCTCTTCAGTGATGCTCAATCACTTTGGGTTTGTAGGTGTTTGGGTTTGGGTTTTCCTCACTTGATGATTTTCGCTCAAAGTCCTCGGAGGATGGGATGCTCTCAAATGACAAGTGTCAGTTTCTTTCGGAGCAGCCAACCAGCTAGTGGTTGTAGGGGGCGGCTATTTATAGCCTAGGGAGCAGCCCGACATGATAAGACATAAATGCCCTTCAATGATATGACCGTTAGGTGGGTAGATACATCCATTTGAGCGACAAGTTTTTGGGATGGAGGGAGTAAGTCTTTGTTACTCGTATCTGTCTTGGAGCTTGAGTTACATATACATAATATGCACTTGTAGCCTGTAGAATAAGTCTTTACATCTTTCTATCTTGCTTATCGTGAGTCTATATCATTTTCATGCAGAATACTGTTACAACGTCACTGGACGGTCCCGATCTTGAGGTTTATCAGAGCTTGATGGACTCGATAAAACATCTGAGGCTCTGGCTATGTACGCACGGTGATGAGATCGACTTTCGCAGTATGGGACTTCAGAGAAAAATGTACACAACGCCTCATACAGGAACCTTTCATTTTATCCTGAAGAAGGGCCTTCATTCGATTGATATTGTGTTTGATGCTAGAAATGGCTGGGTTTATGCAGTCATCTGCCCCAAAGGGATTTTTCTGTTCGAGGACAATATTAGTAGAAATCCATACATCATACATCCTGCTGCGGACGTGCTGTCATTTCCTGGTGATTATGCCAACATTGCCCCGGATTCTATTGGGAAGCTTCAGCTTGGTATTGACTCATTGAGGACAGCCTTTGATGTCCTTGCCAACTTCGATGGAAGTACAGACACTCCTGAAGAAAGAGCAGCATTTGGATCTCTTGTCCTCAGTATTTCAGAGGCTTCCAAGTTTCACAACGTATATGATCGAGTCAATACCATAATGCAGAAGGGAGGTGTTGAAACAGTTGAAGAACACGAGCCAGATATTGCTTCAGAAGTCAAGAAGTGGAAGAAGTTTGGGACACTCGCAGTTGACAAACTGCATTTGGCAAGTCAGGGTATTCCCCATGGAACGAAGCTACCATTGTTGCTCACGAGGAATATCGCCGGAATAAACTCTGTCTCCAAGATAGTTGATAATCTCTTCTTGGTACCTTACACAGCAATTGACTCCAAGAGGCTTCTGCGCTACCCACCTCGAGTGCCATACACATGGTGCCCCATTGATGAGGGTGTGGGAGACGATGAAGTTCATCTGCTTGATGATTTTGATTATATGCGTCTCAGTCCACTATCCAGGAAGAGATTCCTAAGTGACAACAAGAAGTTCCTCGGCGACCGTGCTGGTGGTAAACCCCACGCGAGCATTGGCAAGTTGATCATCACACCAGGTGATCCAACTTGGACCTTGGATCTGCCTATCTGGCATGTTGGTCAAAAGTTTCCACATTGTTGACAAGAAGATCAGGCAAGACATCTAAATGTTGAGGAAGGATTAGCCTTATTTTTGTAGGTGGAGTGTTGTATTTGGAGACCTACAGCCGTGTGATTCTTGTGGTTCAAGGCTTGGAGGAAATGAGTCGTTGCATGGACTATCATTCTACTATTAAGCTGCCAGATGGTTGTGAGGGTGGTGGTTGCTTTGGACGATCGTTGGGGGTCTTGCAGTGTGTGTTTCCCACTGTTTTAAATAGCCCGCTATAGCTCCGCTATAGCACGCTATAGCATTTACAGAAGGTCTTGCGCTAAGAGACTTTGATCCAAACAAATGAACAAACATTTTAAATAGCTCGCTATAGCTTCGCTATAGCACGCTATAGAATTTAGAAAAGGTCCGCCGCTAAGAAGCTTAGCGCGCTATTTAAAACTATGGTGTTTCCTGAGGAGGGTGGTCTTGCAATCGCAGTTTTCAGTCTCGATTCTGCTTCCAACTGGTATATGACCTGAGCTAGTAAGTCTGAGTATTCTAACTGATCCGCAGAGGTGGAGAGTAAAAGTATTCTTTGGGAGCTTCGTTCTGGATGGAGTCTTCTACACCACAAAATTGCACACCTAGACTACATGTTTCGACTGATTGGCCAGATTTCATTATGGGCTGACTTTCCTTTTAGAAACTTCAACTATGCCGATTATCGCAAGATTGTAGAATTGAATAATACACGGGCTCTCGGTGAAGCAATTGGGCTTCCCTGATTGTAGAGTTGAATGTCAGTTAGCACGGGGTCTTGGTGAAGCAAATGGGCTTCCCTGATGGTTTTGACTTCTGATTAGTGATCCTAAAACCGAAAGCATAATACTTGATTTGGCCTTTGTGGTAGTTCCAGTTTTAAGCGTGCACATCTCATTCTTTCAATTGTCCTGAAGCACCTTACTTGGTTTCTGTTGTTTGGTGCGAGATGCATTTGGAAGGGCTGACTTTGTCCGCAGTGGGGCATTGTACTGGCTAACACCAGGAAACTTTGTGAGATCAAAGATGGTCACAGGCTGCTAAGGTGGTGTTATATTGTGCAAGGTAGGAAAAATGAGAGTGAAAAGAGCTTAAACAATGCAGACGAACAATCATGCAAGGGAGAAACATCAAGACCTGTTTCTGGTGAAACTTCGTTTAGCTCTTCTATGACTATACAAAAGAAGTGATAGCATGCTTAATTTGGGCATTTCCTCCTATCTATGAAGACCGCACTGGCAACTGAAATTGAATGCATCACATTTCAGGCTGCCATGTGCAGAATAAGGCATACACTAGTGTGGTAGTGTCTCTAAGAACCAAAGCATCTGCTGAGTTAAAAAGCGCCTTGTCCAGTGCTATGCAGACAGAGAGCAGTAGTAACTCGGGTCTTGTTCCCAGATATGAGATGAAAAGGAAAGAAAGCATACCAGCTAGGCTGTCTAGTGATGTTGACCATGACATGTATAATAGGTCCCTATTAGAAAACGTGGGAGTTTGGAGGTCTGTTGTGGTACCTAAAGGGGCAAAACCCCTTGATTCTTTGTCCGCTAAAACATTTACTGGCACAAGCCCATTGTACAAAGACAACCTATTCTGGAACTTCTCAGTGCCATCGCTCTGCTAGTTCAGCAATCTACTTCATTTGTTGATATCGCACTTGATATGGATGATGGAGATGGTTCTTTTTTCTGGCTTTCCTTGGATGAGCAGAGGAGACGTGGGTTTTCTTGTGATCCTTCTATGGCTCATGCTGGCTGTGGTGGACTATTAGGAACATGTCATTCCAAGGATTTGATCCACTTTTCGCAGAGGTAAAAATCTGGTGCTCTGTTTTTTCTTGCCACTTCTACTTATCCATGCATCATTTCTCCATGTCTTTTTTTGGATACAGGTTTCAGAATCATCCACGACTGGCTTGTTGCAGTCGGATATAAAATCAGCTCTTAAAACTGAGTTTGCAAACATGGATGGTCCATTATCAGTAATTGATTGGTGCTGGGGTCGAAGTAATATAGCCGAATCTGCTGCCATGGGAGATGCTTACTCTTTCCATTATACTACTGGTGATATTCGAGATACTTCAAATTCTATACCCATCGGTGGAGATGCAATGAGCCCACCCCAATTGCAAAAAACCACCACATTTGAGGACGCGAAATCAAAAAACCACCACCTTTCGGTTTTTTTGCAAAAAACCGCCACTTTTGTGCTAACAGTTTGCGGAAAACACTGATTGACTAATTAGACCAGTTTGAGTGGAAAACTGACACCTAGGGGCCGCATGTAAGTGATGATGTGGCAAGAAAGGTCAACATCGTTTGCATGGACCGTTAAGTTGACATAGGCCCACTTGTCAGCGGTCTCTCTCCCTTCCTGGCATTCCGTCGAGCAGCTTGTGAGCTCGCCGGAGAGTTCGCTGCCGGCAGCGTTCGGAGCTACGCTACAGGGATGAGGGCTTCCATGCTAGGCACGTCTACCCACGAGCCAACAACCAAATCGAGCACCGCGGTGACCTCGGCCTCGCCGGAGCGGGCAGGGGCCTGGATGTGCTAGATGCCAGCCTTGACGGATTGGGCGCACGGGCACAGGGCAGCTCGGCCTCGCCGGAGCGGGCGCGCGGCACACGCGGACGCACCGCAGCTCGGCCATGCCGGAGCGGGCAGGGGCGCCGACGCGTGGGATGTCGGCCTTGACATTGTGGGCGCACGGCAGCTCGGCCTCGCCGGAGCGGGCGCGCGGACGCACGGCAGTCAGCCACGCTGAAGCGGGCAGGGGCACGGATGCACTGGATCTTGGTCTTGACGGAGTGGGTGCACGGCAGCTCGTCCTCGCCGGAGCTGGCTGGTTCGTGGGCGCGCGGGATTTCGGCCTCGCCGGAGCGGGCTGGGCCGTGGGCGCGCGGGCGCGCGGCAGCTCGACCTCGCCGGAGCGGGCTACGAGCACCGGCCAGCGTAGCTCCGCTTGTGCCCTTCCCTTGTCCGTCTACAGCAGCAACCGGCGGCCGATTAGCTTGGATTTCTTTTTTTGGTGATTTTGACCAGCGCCGTTTACGGGTGTGACGGGTGCCGTCTCCACCCCAGCCATGTGGCACCTGACAGTGGCGCCCACCTATCAGATTTTTGCATCAAACTACTGTAAGCAACACATTAGTGTTTTCTGAAAACTGTCAGCGCAATGTTGGCGGTTTTTTGCAAAAAAAATGAAAGGTGGTTGTTTTTTGATTTCGCGTCCCAAAATGTGGTGGTTTTTTACAATTTACTCTCCTGCTGGCACATCTCTCAACCTGTCTTCAACTTATTTATTACTCCCTTCGCCAAATATAATATTGCCAGAAGGAGAAAAGTCATGATTCATCTTAGAGGAGATTGAGTTTCAATGCAGGCACTTCAGAAGAGCATCATAAGCAACGAAAAAAATAGCACGCTATTTCGCCGTTATAGCGCGGTTATAGCATATTCGGAAGGGAGACGTTACGTTTTGGCAAAATCGGCCGCTACGGCGCTAATTGCGTAATTAGCGCGCTACACACGCTATAACGTTGTAGCGTTACACGTTTTAACATGCAGACCATGCAAAATTTAAACAACCACAGCCCAGCAGGCCCAGCAGGCCAAAACCAACCCACGACCACTACCTTTCTCACTCTTTTTATTTTGAAACTGTTTGAGACTTACAATTTTTATGTCCTAGATTTGGCCCTTATGCATATATTGCTTGCTCCTAGCAAAAATTTAGTTGCTTAAATACTTTATTTCTAAATATATTTGAAATTTTTTGTAAACGCTATTTTGAAATATAGCACGCTATTAGCACGCTATAACTTGTGTAGCATTTGGAGAAGGGCCTCGCTATATTTTGTAGCGCGCTATTTTTTTCGTTGATCATAAGGGATATCACCGTGTTAGACCAACCATTCCTGGCTTCCCTTCGCCATCTCTTCTTGTTGGGTAGCAGACTTGTTCCCCTGGAAAATGATTATTAAATGAACTAACATTTAATTGTCCGTGTGAGTTTCTGATGCAAGTATTGAAATTGCAGTTACCAGGATGATTGGTTAAAGACTTCTGCTAATTGCCTCAAATTGTGGGAGAAGGCTCCTTTGGAACCTTATGCTTCGGCCAAGCCTGTAAGGCATAGTTTGGCACTGTGGTGGCATATAGCCCACTATGTATTTTTATTACCTTTTGATATATCACCTAAGTATATCCTTATTGCTCATTTAACATTTGACCACCCTAGTGCATACCATAACTATATCTTGCTTCTCTCCCTAGGTATGAAACTTCAGCACATTTTTGGCTGGTACTGGAATATTGTGTTGGTGGAGACCTCAAGGGCTTGCTCGAGCAGGTATCTTGCTTATCCTTTCAAACAATGCATGTATTTCTCTAATTTGAAGAAGGGAACACAAAGCATCCACTTGCATACGTTTGTAACCGATATATTCTGCAGATATCACAGATAAGTGAGAGAATCTGCACCTAAAATTTAGGAGCTCGGAATATTTGAACTAGAAGTACAAGGAACAGAACTTCACGTTTCGTTAGCTTTTAGGAAAATTCCACATGAAACTTTATATCACAGCTTGCTAATTTCTCTTCTAAGAGGAATAGATGTTTCACACAATCTTGTTGTTGTTGCTATTTATAATTGTGTACTTTAAATCTGACAACTTGAAGTTGTGAATGCTACTAAAACTATTTTTGCTCGAGAAAACTATTTGTCATTACATTGAAGTATTGTCAGCCCGAACCAGTTGCTTTTATGATCTTAGTTCTATTTTTTCTTTTATAGCATTTACAGTTTAATACTTTGTGTTCATGCACTGAAGTATGAGCTTTAGTCTCGTTTGTGCTCAGCTTGGAAAAGAATTAGACAATTAACTGCTTCAAGATGGGAAACTGGAGTGCTGCTCTCATTTTCTCCACTTGGAAACACTCAATGCATGCTGCATATTCTTTCACTCTAAGAAATGCTTGATTTATTTGCTATCCTGATAATGTTGCTCTATTGTTTTTAGTGGTGTATTATATTGTTGCGGCGCAACGCTTTTGCAAGCCTGTTTACCAGTACTTGCCTTTCATCCTAGGCAGGCGACCCACATAATTCTCTGCGGTGATTGTTTGTGTTCCAGAGACCTGTTGTGTGAGTAGATATGCAGACCTTCTTACTATATGTAACATACCTTCTTACTATATGTAACATCAGTGAAGACAAAATGCTACCCCATTTTTCTGCTTGCTTGTCATCCTACAAACACGTGTTGATAAGGGCAACCCACACAATTCTCTGTGGTGCTTGTTTGTGTTCCAGAGACCTGTTGTGTGACATATGCAGACTTCTACTATATGTAACATCAGTGAAGACAAATGCTACCCCATTTTTCTGCTTGCTTTGCCTTTATGTATTCGGTCTCATGTCTATTTTTATGCAGGATAAGAAGCTGCCTAAAAGTGCCATGCATGACCTGGCTTACGATCTTGTTAAAGCCCTCCTGTAAAGTTTCTTTGATAACCTCGTTTCAATATATCTATTGTGTTATGGGTGGACTTTGATTGACTGAAAACATGTTGGGTGTTAGGTTCTTGCATTCACAAGGAATTATCTATTGTGATCTGAAGCCATCTAACATCCTACTTGATGAGTTTGGATGCATGAAGGTAATCAGTAGACACCACTGTGAAATATGTAAATACAGTAACAACAAAGGAATAGAAAATTGCTGGGAGCTAACAGTAATTTCCCCTTATTGTTCTAGCTGTGTGATTTTGGATTAGCAAGACGTTTAAATGACATCGAGAAGATCGACCCTGGAGATGTGAGGTCCCATTTCCTTTTCTTCAAGCATTTTGTTTTGTTTGGTTTTATCTTATTTTAATGATTTCCTTCGGTTTGAACACATGTCCTTTAGGTGCCACAACCTATGAGGGGGACACCATGTTACATGGCTCCTGAGTTGTTCCAAGAGGCAGGGGACAGCTCATATGCTTCTGATTTCTGGGCTCTTGGTTGTGTGCTATACGAATGCTATGTAGGAAGACCTCCTTTCGTGGGCCGTGAATTTACCCCGCTAGTCAAATCCATACTTTCAGAGCCTGCACCACCTTTACCTGATAACTCGTCAAGGTCTTTCCAGAATCTGATCAACTGCTTACTCATGAAAGACCCAGCTGAAAGACTACAGTGGTCTGAACTATGTGCACGCAACTTCTGGAGAAACAGTATGCCAATGATTCCGTTACCTCCTCAACCTGCCTTCGACAACATGGTTGGATTTCCCACTACACCATATCTAGCTGAGCGAAATGGGGATAAACCCTCCAGACACCTGACACCACCCAAGGCTCGTGAACACCTACGCAAGAACGATGAAAATTCTGCCAGGTGTTCACAACCCCTGTTAAGAATGTGCTAACTGGTAAGAAAAATAACGCAAAACCTTGTAAGGCTGATGGTTTTAAGGGTGTAAATGTCCTTAGAATGTCTCGCATAGCTAAGAAAAATTTGCAAAGGGTAAAAGACAAGGAGAACTACAGGCGTCCTCCCACAGAAACAGACGAAAATGAGGCTGAAGTTAAGATAGGAAATGATGACATGGAGCTTGATTTTGGTGAAAATCCAGAAGGCGATGCACCTGATGATAATGATGGATCAGATAATGCTGGATCCACAGCAGATGAAATGCATACGACCGAAGGAACTGATGGAAATGAAGAGAACTGCATAAATCAGGTGGATATGCTCACGGATAAGTGTTCTGTTAAGCCTGATACCATGTTGAAAGCTGAGCAGAACTGCTCAGAGAATCCTGATGGGTGGCCACTCCACCTAGTTTAGTTTGAGGAAAGCACGTCCGAAGATACCGTCTGCTGCTGCAACGGGTTCTGAGCCGTCTAACATATTTGAAGCATTCTGGCATCCAACAGATCTTGCTGTTAAACCAGTTATGCCCAGTAAAAAAAGGAGATAAGGCTACCGAGACTGTCACTGTGCTTCCTTTTGAAGCTCTCCCTGCTGCTGATTACATCAGGTTACCACGAGAACAGATGAATGCATTCCATAGCCAGATAATTCAGAGTTTGAGTGGATCTTTTCAGGTTTCAGAAAAACAGAATATCATCAGATACCTGGAGTTGTTAAGCATGAACACTGACGCTGCAAATATAATCACTAATGGGTAATGGCCCAATTATGTCATTGCTTATAAAAATGCTTCGACTATTAAAAACTTCAGTCTTGCATGCCCAGGTTGCTTCACTTATGGGACTGTTGATACGCTACTCCACTATCCTTGATGCAGAGCTAGCTAGTTCAGGAATTGTTAATGCCTTGTCAGATGGCTTAAGGGACCAGCATGATAAACTGAGGAGATTCTGTATGGCAACACTTGGAGAATTACTGTTCTACATATCAACTCAATCTGATCAGGATAGCAAAGAAATCAATGCCCAAGACTTACCAACACTATGAAGGACAAAGCTGGTGCTTTGTGGCAGGTTAGAAACTCCAAATGAAACATATGCTCTACATGTTTATTTGCATGTCAGTGGTTGACTCACCTGGACTTACCTTGTAGTATTACCCTATACTGCATCACGTTGTGAAAAGAAAAGTTGTGGCGGTAAGATACTGGGAATTAGATTCCAACATCTTTAGTAGTTGATACTGATTCGTCTATAGGAGCATATTCTCTTTGCCCACCGTAATGTACTGAAGTAGAAATTTATTAGAAGTTGAAACAATATTAACTGCAAGAACTAAATCCACACATAAGCATAAACCAGTGTATAGCCCTCACTAGATATTTTATTCAGTTTTTTTTGAGAATTTAGTGAGGTAGAAATTTATTAGAAGTTGAAAGTATATTAGTGAGTTTATTTTGAAATATTTATAGATAAACTTTGCGTTTTAGACATAGAGTTGCAAAGTTCATATGTTGTTGAAGTGCATAAACAAATTGAAATGTTAAATTTTGGTACATTAGTGTTCTAGCATAGTTAAGGCAATTACAATGGTCACATCTTTTGGGAAGTTACAAACTAAATTTTATAAGAAGACATTATTTTAAGGGGTGTTTCTTTCCACGAAGAGACATTTTTTCACCAAGGGACATGTTTTCCATAAGGAGACATTCATTGACCAAGCGATGTGCCTTTCAACTAAAGGACATGACTGTTCGTAGGCCCAACTGTTAAGATGTAAGACTTGATTGATCCTCAATATAATCCAACGACTGCAATTTCAGGGGTGACGTGGCTTAACGTGGATGCTGCATTAGGAGTCAGTTTTAGATTAAAGAGGGAAGGGATATGCCTAGATAGTAGATACCGACTTGACGTTCCAATACATGTTTTTTTCTTTATTCATGTGTCTAGGCACAAGTCTATTATGAATGTGTGCGTTGAGCTTTTGCAGTTATTATAAGTACATAAAAGAGTATGTATTGGAACATGAAGATATATAATATATACAAGTATCTTAGTTGTATGTGGTCATGTAGCCTAGACATACATATGAATGGCTCCTTTCCTTATTTGCAGCTACAAATTCAAAGTACTGTCTTCTCATGATTTAACTTGGCAAACTGAGCAGGTCCCTAGTTCTGTAATCGCACTGGTGTCACCTATCTTGCGTAAAGGGGAAGACGATCTAGCCCAGCTTTATGCCTTACAGACAATTGATAATATATGTAGCCAAGGAACAGATTGGACATCACGGTTTGATTCCCGAGATGTAATTGGTCATCTTTGCTACATCTATAAAGCAACTGGGAAGCAGGAGAATACAAGGCTTATTGCAATTTCTTGTTTGAGCCGCCTAGCTCGATTCAGTTCGTCATGTAGTCATTTAATACTGAGAAGCTAACATTTAAGGATATTGCATGCACACTCCTTAAGGGCAATCCACGTGAGCAACAGATAAGTCTGAATCTTCTGAACTCGGCATTAGGGAACAGTCATATCATACCAAATATGAGCCGCTATATTCTGTCATTAACTGAGGAGAAACAGTTGGTCCCTGGACTTATTTCTCTGATAGAACAGGGAACTGACACTGCGTAGGAAAGCCCTTCTATTTGTTGCTCTTCTTTGCAAGAACAGTTGAAGGTGGCTTCCACAATTCTTTTGCAATGCAAAGCTACTATCAGCAGTCGATAGATTGGGAAAGGAGAAGGATGGTTTCATTCATCAATGTACAGAAGCATTTGTTCAGTTAGTTGCTTTGTTGGTCCCAGGCATTCTTGACACTGTATCCAGTGATATACAGCAGGTCATGGGCGGCAAACGTGCTCATCCAAGGAGCACAATTCATTTGTTCCGTGTCATCCTTCATCTTCTTGGGAGTGTATCCTTCAATCACAGAGTTGTGACAAGTCAAGTATTGCTCCAGTTGGCTAATCTTATGAAGATATTGGAGACACCATTTAAGGTATGGCCTGTAACTATCTGGACCCAACCTGATGAGAAAATATGGAGACCATTCATTATATATTTGTACTGCAATGTCTAAAATAAACTCATCCTAGAGTTATTGTTGTCTTGCCTTAACAGTCTTTGCATTACGCAATGTGTTCACTAAACTCCTGTCTTTTGTGATAATTTGTGTACACTTTATTGTACTTCCAGGCTCGGGATGATTTCCAAATGACATTGCTGAGGGTTCTTGACGCAGCTACTTTGGAGCCTTCTGTTATACTTAGGGAACACAAAATATTCACAAGTCGATTCCTTCCAAGCTTATCCATCTTCTACAAGGGCAATAAAGATTGTGATGCCAGATTCCTGTGTTTGAAGATACTGTCTGATGTGATGATTGTGATCTTCAGTGATTCTTCATTGACTGCAGACGAACAATGTTTAGCTGACCTGAAAACAATCTCTCACAAATATTTTCTCCCAATGTACCCTTCATTTGCAGAGGATGAAGATCCAATACCTATGTATGCACAGAAACTTCTAGTAATGCTGATGGAACATGATTGTGTTAGGTATCTGATATCCTGAATGAAGCGACAGTATCCCAGTGCTTTGAATTCTTGCTTGGAGATCTTACAAATGCAAACGTAAGCAATGTCAAGCTTTGTTTTGCTCTGGCATCTTCTCCCGACATGGACTCCAATATCCTTTCGCAGCTTCAAGTTGTCAGAAGAATAGGGAATCTACTTGAGTTTGCGACTGCCAAAGATATGGATGATTTTCTGGAACCAACCTTGGAGCTCTGCAGAGCTTTCATTATCTGTGGCATCGGCAGCAACAGAAGTATCGTCCTCACCAAAGAACCTGCACTCCTCGTTGATGGTGCCTTCAGCATGAGCATTGCTGTTGATCAACAATCTTACATCGTGGACATATGCGACCTTGGTGGCAGTATGGGTATATTTCTGGAGGTGGTTGGAAATTCAGATCCACATATATCTATTTGGCGTCAGATTGCGTGGTGTTGCTGCTCAAGGCAGCACCTCGAGAGGCCACAATGGGCTTGCTGACAAATCTTCCTAAGCTGAGCGCTCTTCTGGACTCGTTGAAGCATGGCGCCCCCCTGCCGCTGACTCGCCTGCTATACAGCCTAGCATTCTCTTGTAGACAGTATCTAACCCAAGGAATGATACTCCCAATATCAGTGCCAGCTCTGATGCGAGTAGAAGCGCTTGTCTCATCTCTTGCTGATGCTGCTTCGTGTGTGGGTGCTGAATTGCAGTGCCTACCTCGGCAGAGATGTGGTGAAGGAGCCGGTCAGTTGGCTGCCATTACATAAGTATGAGCAGGGCCATTGCCTCATCATCATAGGGCATGGTGCTGACCTCAGTTGCTACTGTCTGGCACGGGAGTGCTGTCCGTGCGCAGGACACCGTTGCATGTTATGTAATCTTTATCCGCAATGATGTGGGGCTGCTGTATATGGTACTTTTGGCCAAATCTGTATTTGCCTTGCCAGTTTTGGTTGGCATGTAGGTTTTCAGTTTCATGTAATTCCCTAGTTGCACATCATGATCATGTATACAACAATACATTTGTCCTATTTCTGTTACCAAGCAAGCGGTGGAAATTTCCATTGTTGAGATCTCTGTACGAAGTCGGTATAAGCAACCTTTGCTTCAGTATCTATAATGAAGTATGCAATTTATCCGTGGTTGGGTTTTGCCGGGCCAGGTAGGCAGTAACACACATTGATCAATTGTGGGCATTGGCTTCCCCTGCCTGTGCATAGTGGAGCAGAGGCGACGAATAGTTCAGACTTTGACCATATCCTTCTGGCCAATCAATCTCTTCTTGTCATCATTACATTTCGACTGTTTTTCCCTCGCGCTTCCATTACTGAACAGGGATGCAGGTGTTTGTCCTGTACCGCTCCTTCAGGAACTGTTACTTCAAAAACGACCTCCTTTGCGTTTAGGTTTCCAATCGTTGCGACTTGCAAACCCCCACCCGACTTGCCTGTATTTCTCGTTCACAGAATTAATGAGGGAATGTGTTTTTCCTAAAAGGAAGAGATAGAGGACGGCTCCTTTTATTCTTGTCTTTGGGGAATAGATGACGACTTAACAGGTGCATGTCGTTATCTTGCCCAAGGAAATTTCGGCATTTCTTCTTCTTATGAAAACACACAGAAGCGTGCGTATCACATGTTAAAGAAAAGAGAGAATAACCCCCCAAAAAAGGGAGAGAATAAAACACCCAACAACAAAGTCAGGATTGGGCGTGGGGATACAAACTTATGCAGCGAAGGCTCGCCGAGACGAGCGCCATAACATCATCCGAGTTTTTGATCGGCATCGCCATGCACTTACCATGGTTGATCCTCATCCCGGGAGATATTCCGAAATCCACCAGGATTGCCAAAAATACCTCCACGTCTAGCTCCCATAGATTGAGGAAGACCATGACATCATCCACGAAGATCAATAGTCTTTGGAACAAGGTCGACTTATCCGACGGGCCAGCAACCCCACATGGGAGCGTGAGCCAACATGCGATGCGGAACTTCCATGGTTAAGATGAATAGCACCGTCGACAAGGGTCTCCCTGCCGCAATCCCATGTCTGTTATTTCTTTTTAGAATAACCCTCAAGCTTTATTGCATAATGTCAATAAAACAACTCTCCAACTATGTCACCACCTTCACTAGGTTTTTTTTTTGGACAAAGGGTGGACTTTGTTGGCTCAAAATGTGAATCAAGAGAATACAAACACAACGAGCATACACACCGACTCTCCATAATAGGATCCACACAACCAACACTAACGCACGCACAGAAAAACATGTTGGGAAATAAAAAGTCACATCAGACCAAAGTTATGCGTATGCGAGGAAAAAAACAAAGCGATTAGATCCGTAATAGGCAAATTACAACAATGAGCATATCCACACCAACCATCTCGTGACATCACACGGACGGCGAGGTTCTTCAACAACAACGCTTTCAGGAAGGGGCGACACTCAAGCGCGTCCGTCACCGGATCCAACCAAGGCATATTAATGACATGACATAATATTAAACTAGATGATGCCATGCGCGTTGCTGTGAGAACCTTGCTAAAATAATGCAAAAATATTTGCTATAGAAAAATATAAATCACATAAGCTTAAAACAATATGAAGCGTATAAAAAGAGAAAAAATACAGCTAAAAAAATGTGAAGGATGAACTCTAATAGAAAAATACTCCCTCCGTCCCAAAATAAGTGACTCAATTTTATACTATTACAAAATTGAGTCACTTATTTTGGGACGGGGGGAGTAAATTATATAAGCTTAAAAAATGTGAAGATTATAAAAAGAAAGAAATTGCAACTAAAAAAAATGCTATTTCTAACAAAATGTGAAGGATGAACTCTAATAGAAAAAATAAATTTATGACTAACATGCATGAATTGACGATGTGGCAGCATTGCATGCATAGAGTCTAATGCAAATTTAATTTATGGCTTGCATGCATGAGTTGCTTATGTGACATGGTTGGATGGGTAGAAAAAATAAATAGATGAAAAAGAAAATAAAGAAAAAGATGGTGATTATGTTACCATCATATAACTTTTCAATAAAAATAAGTCTACAAGCTAATAAATGAAGTCATATATGATACACTAACTGTATGTTACTTTGCGTTATACATAGACTAATGTTTTTCTTTTTTAGAGAACATAAACTAATGTTAAATGCATGACACATGCCTTTCTGAGAAACATGTAAATGGTTGTTTTTGTCTTCCAGGCATTGGCGAAGGGCCGCTAGCCGGAGATGGCACCAGGGACCCTGCACTCGCTGACTTAGACGCCATGGCCAGACCGAGCGTTGTGCTGGTCGGCAGGGCAAAGGGTCGGAGACATGGGCGGACTCAGACTGAAAATTACCCGGTGGCCACATAAGAAAACACGTGCCTACATATCAAATAATCAATGACCTACACACTAAATCAATGGATTATATTAAGCAAGTGCAAATTGAACCCGGTGCCAGTGACATCCGCTAGCTGTACGTAGCTACGCCCCTGTCGGAGACGATGTCACCGTACTCCTCGTGTGTGCGCATATACGATGATGTATGTATGTGTACATCATCCATCTAATGTAATCGTGAAAAGGAAAGTGAGGTGTTTGGGCCAGATATGATGGTCCAAAATAAAAAAAAGATGGTTCTGAAAAAAATACCTTTACTTACACTAAAAAAAGACACATCCATGATATTTTAGCCTACCCCAACTTGTTGGGGACTAAAGGCTTTGTTGTTGTTGTATGCTTATGCCACTTCTATGACGATAATTGTGACAAAACCCGGTATCATTATAGATGTGGTGGTCTTTTACTTATATGACAAAAAATCATGACAGAAAATGGGTTTTTCGTCCTGGGCGGGCCGGAGACGCACCTGCATGACATTCTTTGGGCCGTCCATGACAGAAAAAATCGTGGTAGAAGCGAGGGCGAGGAAAATTTTGGGGAGTTCCCGGTTACGGTGGGTGGTCGGGGCCGAGGGATGCATGGAGGGATTGCGCGTTTCTCTCGTACACGTACGCGCGTGGGTGCGAGGCATTGGGCTCTAACTGAACCCGAGCGAGGCGTTCGCTTACTGAACCCGAGCGATTGCACTGGCTACGCGTTACTAAACCCGAGCGATTGATCGATCCCTGGCTATTAACTGAACCCGATCGAGGGATTCCTTCGCTACTGCTGCTAACTGAATCCAATCGAACCTGCTGCCTCTTGATGGACAGTGATCGTTGTTGGGGGTTGAATGAACAGTTCCCGGTGGGGCTTGGATGAATAGGACCCCGTGGTAGTAGTAGGTCGTTGCCGCGCTGGATGAACAGGACCCCGATCGAGGAGGCCGGTGGAGGGTGGATGTAGGACCCCGTGGAGGCTCCATGAACAGTAGCCGGTGGAGGTTTGATGAACAGAACCCCATGGAGGGCTGGTTGAACAGTAGCTGGTGGAGGCTGGATGAACAGGCCCCCATGGATGAACAGTAGCTGGTGGAGGCTGGAGGAAGTCGACGGTGGATGAACAATAGCAGGTGGAGGCTGGAGAAAGTCGACGGTGGATGAATAGTAGCAGGTGGAGGCTAGAGCGAGGCAGTAGACGGTGGATGAACAATAGCCCATGGAGTCCCGTTTTGCGGTACGCGACACCCCTCTCGATGAACAGGACCCCGTTTCGACCGTAGGCGCTCCAACACAAGTTCGTTTCCTCCGTTTTGCGGTACGCCACACCCCTCCCGATCAACAGCACCCCGTTTCGACCGTAGGCACTCGAATAGAAGGCCGTTTCCTCCGTTCTGGGGTATGCCAGACCCTTCCCGATGAACATGACCCCGTTTCGACCGTACGCAGTCGAACAAAAGGCCGTTTTCCTCCGTTCTGCGGTACGCCAGACCCTGTTCCGGCTGTTCCGTCCAAGCCGGTTGGCTTCCGATGAAGAAGACGCGTTTCGACCTAGTGGCTTGGCTCCCGATGAACAGGACGCGTTCCGAACCAGTGGCTTCGCTCCCGATGAACACGACGCTATTTCCTCCGTTCCAACTCAGCCGGTTAGCTGCCGATGAACAGGATAACGTCTCCGTTGCCTCTCCATGTACATGAGCCTTGGTCGTACAAGTGCGCGAGTAGGCGTTCGAGACCTCGCCCGTATGTATGTACGTGGCCGTATTTTTGGCACATGGCTGTACATACGTGTACACGGTTTTGACTGGACTGTCTGAACTGCTACGCCGGGTGCTCTACTACTGCAGTGTTGCTGCTTGCTCGGCCTCGGTTCATCGTTGCAGAGAGATTGATCGGTCAGTATGCACGTACACGTTCGTGACCAGAATGAAAACGCTACGTACGCTTCGACCAGGTGGGTCCCGACTGTCAGGGAGGATAAGGAGGCACTTCCTTGCGTGCGAAGTTATTGATGGTGGGTCCTAGCGGTCAGGGGGAGAATCAATTTTTTGCCCGTAATATGGACGCACTTCCTTGCGTGCAAAGATGTAGCTGGTAGGTCCCAGCTGTCAGGGGGTCGCAAAATACGGAGTCCCTTCCAGTGGGTCCCCGTTGTCAGGTGGAGGAATAATTATTTTACGCGTAATAAGGAAGCACTTCCTTGCTACGGCGGTGGACCCAGCTGTCAGCCTCTCCACGTACAAGACTCTTCCGACGGAAGTCGTTCCTTGACCACGTTGACCACGCCGCGCCGAGAGCACCAAGGCGGTGGACGACGGCGAGGCCTGAAAGGGGACGACGCGGAGCCGGGGAAGACGTGGCAGTGGATGCCCACGCGGAGAGGAGTACGAGGGTTGACTGGTTCGGCTGCGGTGTGAGGCTGCCGTCGCCGTAGAATATCACGAGTTGTGGGTGAGTAGAGGGATGGCCTGGCCAGCGGTGGGAGTAGGGTGGGGCGTGGAGGCCTGCACGGCAGCACAGCCGGCCACTGGAGGCAGGAGCAGGTGGTCTCGCCGGCGCTGGTGTGGGCGGCTGGTGCAAGAAGAGCAACGATTGAAGAAGCAGCATGACCGTTCGATTAAAATCCAATGGTCACTGCTGCTAGAATCGTTTGTTGACTAAGTTGACAAAGCCCTACGTACGCATCAACTTAGTAGGCCCACAGGCTAGCCTACGAATCGGTGTGCCCTAGATGTCAGTGGGAAGAATCATTTTTTTGCGTAATAAGGAGGCAGTTGCTTGCGTGCGACCACGTACATGCCTATTCCGATGACTTTCGTTTGTTGAATGTTAAGCACGCCGCGTGTCAGGGGATGAACCCCGGGCAGGCAACGGAACCCGGATCCTTTTCAAAAACAACGGGGCCGGCGTCACCCCTTAAGCCGGCACGCGCTTGGCCGGGTCGCTCGACCCGGCCAGGCGGCGCGACCCGGCCAGGCGGCGCGACCCAGCCAGGCACCTCGACTCGGCCTCGACAACCAGTACAAGACAGCCGAACCCGGCACGACCGAGGCTTCCCCAACAAGCCAGCTCCACCCTTGGCGTGTTCCTCAACCCAGCCACGGGTCAGCTCCCGTCCCATCCAGGCCGTACGATGGGACGAGTCTTCATCCACTGATGACCGAGGCAACAGTGCCCTGCCCATGCCTCTGGTCAGCCGGAGCGTGGCAACAGTGCCCCTCACCTGCCCGCTGACCAGTGCCAGCGTGGCAACAGTGCCCCCGTCGTCACCACTGACGCCAGCAAGCGGCGACCTGACGGAGCGCCACTGTACCCGACTCGACTCGGCCACTCCCTGACGATCGACAAGACGACACACAATTCCCCTAGGCACGCGGGGTCCGCACCTAGGGGAACCCGGCAAACCACAGGCCCCCGGCGGGTCCCAGCCCGGGTCCCGAGACGCTGACGACCCGCCCCTACGGTCTTGTAGCATTACCATTGTACCCCTGGGGGTTGGCCTATAAAACCCCCTAGGAGCCCTCGCATACACGGGCAAGTAAGCAAGGATAGAGAAGCAGTAAGCACACAAGAACTAGCCACCGATCAGTAGAACACACCCAGGGAGGAGGAGCAGCCTAAGCCTTGGCCGGTCTTCCTTCTTCCTCCATATAGCTCAAGGAGCAACTCTGTACTGTTAGCATAAAACCACACTCGGCAGGACTAGGGGTATTATCTCTCCGGAGAGCCCCGAACCTGGGTATGTCTTGCGTCCCGTGCTCGCTCATGCCAACCTCGCCTCTTGAGCCCACCAGTGCCCTCGAGCCTCCTCCTCTCTTTAGCCATCCCATGGCATCTGCCGTGCGCCCACCACGACAGTTGGCGCCCACCGTGGGGCAACTCGAGGAGCTGGCCGGGAGCATGCTTCAGACGGGGCTCCTCTCTGACTCCGACGAGCCCGTCATGTTGGCGGACAACGTCGTTGACGCGCTCGCTGCCTCCTTCGCCGCGCTGCGCATCTCCGATGCGCCCGCGGCCGACGAGTACCCCAGCAAGGTACTCAGCTATCCCTCGGCGGTGGCGTCTCCGCCGCGGCAATGGACGTCCACGTGGAGGTCTTCGTCACCGGCACCGACACCTTTTCTTCGTCGAGCAAGACGAGGAAGGCCGCCGACGCCAAGGCCGCAGCGGAACGGGCCGAGCCGTCCAACCCGTTGCGCGCCGCGATGCAGAGCCTCCGCGTCCCCATCGGCACTGACATCGACGCCTCCGACATCGCCGAGGCCCGAGCCCAGCTCGAGAAAAGGCGCCAGCAGATGCTGGACCTGACCGAGACGCTCGCCGCCACGCAGCGTCGCCTGGACTCCGCTCAGCTGGAGCGTAACGCCGCCTACGGCTTCACGCCTGCCGCGGCCGAGCCGAGCCGGGTCGCCGACGTGCGAGCCCGGGGAGGAGCGATCGGCCGTGCCCTCGGCGCCATCCCAACCGTCTACGAAACCCCAGTGAAGAACATGCGTGCTGCCCAGACGGCCGCGATCGGCCTGGATCAGCTCACCGGCGAGGAGCTGAAGGAGCGCATCAAGCGGATGCACGACCTCCTCAACACGGCCAAGGCCCAGCAAGACCGCCTCAACCAGCTCGCCAAGCCGGCGGGATCCGGCTCCGCCCGCGTCGGTGGACCCGGCGACCTTCAGCACACGGCGTCCTCTCCACCCGGCGAGGCGCACTTCGGCCGAACCCGGACCCGGTGCGACCCAGCCCCAACGGCCGGCGGCGGCTTAGGCGACGAGCCCGCCCTAGAGAACCGACGCGGACGCGGCCAGCCTGGCCGGCGTCTGGCTCCAACCGTGTTGGGGAACGTAGTAATTTCAAAAAAAATCCTACGCACACGCAAGATCATGGTGATGCATAGCAACGAGAGGGGAGAGTGTTGTCCACGTACCCTCGTAGACCGACAGCGGAAGCGTTATCACAACGCGGTTGATGTAGTCGTACGTCTTCACGATCCGACCGATCAAATACCGAACGTACGGCACCTCCGAGTTCTACACACGTTCAGCTCGATGACGTCCCTTGAACTCCGATCCAGCTGAGTGTTGAGGGAGAGTTTTGTCAGCACGACGGCGTGGTGACGATGATGATGTTCCACCGACGCAGGGCGTCGCCTAAGCTCCGCAACGGTATTATCGAGGTGTAATATGGTGGAGGGGGGCACCGCACACGGCTAAGAGATCTCAAGGATCAATTGTTGTGTCTCTGGGGTGCCCCCCTACCCCCGTATATAAAGGAGCAAGGGAGGAGGAGGCCGGCCCTAGGAGGGGGCGCACCAAGTGTGGAGTCCTACTAGGACTCCCTAGTCCTAGTAGGATTCCACCTCCCATATGGAATAGGAAAAGAGGAAGGGAAAAAGAGAAGGAAGGAAGGGGGCGCCCCCCTTTCCTAGTCCAATTCGGACCAGACCAAGGGGAGGGGTGCGGCCACCCTTCAGGCCCTTTTTCTTCTTTCCCGTATGGCCCAATAAGGCCCAATACGTATTCCCGTAACTCTCCGGTACTCCGAAAAATACCCGAATCACTCGGAACCTTTCCGAAGTCCGAATATAGTCGTCCAATATATCGATCTTTACGTCTCGGCCATTTCGAGACTCCTCGTCATATCCCCGATCTCATCCGGGACTCCGAACTACTTCGGTACATCAAAACTCAATAAAACTGTCATCGTAACGTTAAGCGTGCGGACCCTACGGGTTCGAGAACTATGTAGACATGACCGAGACACGTCTCCGGTCAATAACCAATAGTGGGACCTGGATGCCCATATTGGCTCCCACATATTCTACGAAGATTTTTATCGGTCAGACCGCATAACAATATACGTTGTTCCCTTTGTCACCGGTATGTTACTTGCCCGATATTTGATCGTCGGTATCTCGATACCTAGTTCAATCTCGTTACCGGCAAGTCTCTTTACTAGTTCCGTAACACATCATCCCGCAACTAACTCATTAGTCACAATGCTTGCAAGGCTTATAGTGATGTGCATTACCGAGTGGGCCCAGAGATACCTCTCCGACAATCGGAGTGACAAATCCTAATCTCGAAATACGCCAACCCAACAAGTACCTTTGGAGACACCTGTAGAGCACCTTTATAATCACCCATTTACGTTGTGACGTTTGGTAGCACACAAAGTGTTCCTCCGGTAAACGGGAGTTGCATAATCTCATAGTCATAGGAACATGTATAAGTCATGAAGAAAGCAATAGCAACATACCAAACGATCGAGTGCTAAGCTAACGGAATGGGTCAAGTCAATCACGTCATTCTCCTAATGACGTGATCTCGTTAATCAAATGACAAGTTATGTCTATGGCTAGGAAACATAACCATCTTTGATTAACGAGCTAGTCAAGTAGAGGCATACTAGTGACACTCTGTTTGTCTATATATTCACACATGTATTATGTTTCCGGTTAATACAATTCTAGCATGAATAATAAACATTTATCATGATATAAGGAAATATATAATACTTTATTATTGCCTCTAGGGCATATTTCCTTCAAACCGACCCGCCCCCCCGTGGCCCGGTCGCCAGTCGACTCGGCGCACGCGCCATCGACGATGCCGACGCTCGCCACCGCCTCGACCAGCTCGCTCACTCCCTGGAGGTGGAGGAAAGCGGCGCCATTGGGCCGGCGTGTTTTGGCCCACGCATCCGGGAAGAGCCCTTCCCAAAGGGGTTCATGCTCCCCCGCGACACCCCCAAGTACAACGGAACCGTGAAGTCGGAGACTAGCTCACTGACTACACCACCACCATCGGCATCATCGGCGCCAATCGCCGACTCACCGTGCGCTACGCACCGGTCATACTCTAAGGGTCGGCCCGCACCTAGTTGAACAGTCTGCCGATGGGCAGCGTCAACACGTGGGTCAATTTCGAGCAGGCCTTCGTCCGCAACTTCACAGGGACCTACAAGCGGCCCGGCCGCCCCAGCCAGCTCGCCATGTGTGTGTAGGGGCCGACGGAGACCGGCCGCGAATACCTCGCACGCTGGACCGAGCTCCGGAACAGCTGCGAGGGCGTCCACGAGGTTTAAACGATCCAGTACTTCGTCAACGGGTGCCGAGATGGCACCCTCCTCAAGCATAAGCTCTTGCGCTCCGAGCCGGCCACCATGGCCACGCTCATGGTGACGGCGGACAAGTACGCCAACGCTGACTCCGCCATGAAGATCCAGGTGGCACTGGATGAAGCCGGCAAGGCAAAGCCGGTTCCCCCTCCGAAGCCGGCCGACGAAAGCAGCCGGCAGCAACACCAGCAGAACAACAAGCGCAAGGCCGACCAACCGGCTCAGCGCTACGACAACCGGTTCGTCGCGGCCACCGAGCCCGCGGCGGACCCGGCAGCCAAGCGCCGGCAGGCCGGTAAGACGGCATGGCAACCCGCCATGAGCTTCGAAGAGATGCTCGACGCTCCCTACAAGCACCACAGTGGCGCAAGGCCGTCCATGCACACGCTTCGGCAGTGCGGCATCACCAAGCGCATCATGAGGGGCGACGTCCCGCCTCCTCCGGCTCCGGCTCCAGGCGTGGGACAGTTGCCTCCGCCTCCGCCACCGCCTCCAGCCGGCGGCGCGATGCGCGACGACGCCTACCCGGACCAGAGGGCAGCCTACGTCGTCTTCATCAGCCTCAGCGACGACAAGCGCAGCGAGCGCCTCCTTCGGCAGGAGGTGAACACCGTCATCCCGGCCAAGCCAGAGTACATGCACTGGTCGGACCGCCCGGTCACCTGGACCCGGGAGGACCACCCGGCCGTCATGCCGAATCCGGGTGGCTACGCCGTTGTCCTCAACCCCACCATTGTTGCGCGGCGCACGTGCAAGTTTTCCCGAGTCCTCATCGACGGCGGCAGCAGCAACAACATCCTCTACCGCGACACGATGACCAAGATGGGCCTCGAGGCCAAGGACCTGGAGCCGACCCGGACGATCTTCCACGGCATCGTTCCCGGCCTCTCCTGCTCTCCCATTGGCCGGGTCCGGCTCGACGTCCTATTCGGCGACAGCAACCATTTCCGGCGCGAGCCGATATGGTTCGAGGTGGTGGACCTGTCCAGCGTGTACCACGCATTGCTGGGCCGACCCGCGCTCGCCAAATTCATGGCGGCCCCCCACTACGCGTACCTGAAGATGAAGATGCCGGGTCGGAAGGGCCTCATCACCGTCACCGACGACTACCGCAAGTCCCTGGAATGCGCCCGAGACGGCGCCAAGATGGCCGAGTCGCTGGTGATTGCCGAGGAGCGGCGCCAGCTCAACTGGATCGTCGCCATGGCGGGCGAAGCCTCGGTCGCGCCGATCCCGACCGAAGAGCCGGCTGATGAGGCCGCCTTCAAGCCCTCCAAGGAGACCAAGAAAGTGAAGCTGAACCCGGAAGACCCCAGCTGCAGCAAGTACGTTGTCATAGGCGCCCGCCTCGACAGCAAATAGGAAGGCGAGCTCGTCGACTTCCTCCGTGAGAATCGGGATATTTTTGGATGGACCCCCAAGGACATGCTGGGTATCCCGAGGAAGTACGCCGAGCACAAACTCCACGTCCACAAGGACGCCAAGCCCGTCCGACAACCCCTGCGACGTTTCTCCGAAGAGAAGAGAAGAACCATCGGTGAAGAGGTCGCCAAGCTTTTGGCGGCCGGCTTCATCATGGAAGTGTTTCACCCCGAGTTGCTGGCCAACCTAGTCCTCATCCTAAAGAAGAACAAGACCTGGCGCATGTGCATCGACTACACCATCCTTAGCAAGGCCTGTCCCAAGGATCCGTTCGCCCTCCCGCGAATCGACCAAGTCATCGACTCGACCGCCGGGGTGCAAGCTCCTGTCCTTCCTGGACGCTTACTCCGGCTACCACCAGATCAAGCTGGACCCGGCCGACGCCCTGAAGACGTCCTTCATCACGCCCTTTGGGGCGTATTGCTACATCACCATGTCGTTTGGCTTGAAGAACGCCGGCGCCACCTTCCAGCGCTGCATGCAGAAATGCTTGCTGCCGCAACTCGGCCGCAATATCCACGTCTACGTGGACAACATCATGGTGAAGACCAAGCAGCACCTCACGCTCCTCGACGACCTAAAGGAGACATTCGCCAACCTCCGCGAATACAAGGTCAAGCTCAACTCGGAGAAATGCGTCTTCGGCGTCCCGACCGGAAAGCTACTCGGCTTCCTCGTCTCGGAGCGCGGCATTGAGGCAAACCCGGAGAAGATCAAGGCCATCGAGCGCATGCGCAAGCCGGCTCGGCTGTGCGATGTCCAGAAATTCACCGGCTGCTTGGCCTCGGTCAGCCGGTTGCTCAGCCGGCTGGGCGAGAGGGCCCTACCCCTGTACCAACTGATGAAGAAGACGATGCCGTTCGAATGGAACGACCAGGCGGACAAGGCCTTCGGAGACCTCAAGCGCATGCTCTCCACCGCACCAGTCCTGGCCGCGTCGGCCGGCAAGGAGCTGTTGTTGCTCTACATAGCCGCGACCTCACGGTCGTTCAGCACGGTGCTGGTGGTCGAGCGACCGGAGAAGGGCAAGGTCCAAGCCGTCCAACGCCCGGTCTACTACCTGAGCGAAGTGCTCTCCAACTCCAAGCAGAACTACCCGCAGTACCAGAAGATGTGTTACGGCGTGTACTTCACCGCCAAGAAGCTGAAGCAGTATTTCCAAGAGCATGTCATCACCGTGGTTAGCACGGCCCCTCTCGGCGAGATCATCGGGTGCCGGGATGCCTCTGGCCGGGTCGCCAAGTGGGCACTCGAGCTATCCGGCCACACCATCCTCTACGAGCCCCGCACCACAATCAAGTCTCAGGCCCTAGCCGACTTCCTCGTCGACTGGACCGAGACCCAGTACCTACCGCCGCCTCCCGACTCAACGCACTGGCGCATGCATTTCGACGGGTCCAAGATGCGACTCGGCCTAGGGGCCGACATCGTGCTGTCATCCTCAAAGGGCGACCGACTCCGCTACGCACTCCAGATCCACTTCGCCGCCTCCAACAACGTCGCCGAATACGAAGCCCTTGTGTACGGCCTCCGGCTTGCCAAGCAACTCGGCATCCGGCGCATCCTGTGCTACGGCGACTCGGATCTGGTGGTGCAACAACGCTCCGGCGAGTGGGACGCCCGCGACTCCAACATGGCAAGCTACTGCTTCCTCATCCAGAAGCTGTCCGGGTCCTTCGAGGGCTGCGAGTTCCTTCATGTTCCGCGCATGGAGAACGAGGCGGCCGACATGCTCGCCAAGATCGCCTTGTCCTGGCAGTCCATCCCGTCCGGCGTCTCCCTCGAGCACCTGCACAAGCCGCCTCTGGACTCCGAGTCCATCCACGTCCCAGACGACCCGACCGCATCTCAACCCGGCCCGGGGACTGCTGAACCCGGCCCGGGGTATGCTGGACCCGGCCCGGGGATTGCTGGACCCGGCCCGGGGGCTGCTCAGCTCGACCCGGCCACCATCGCCCTCGACCCGGCCGTCACCATCCCCGACTCGGGGGCTGCTCAACCCGGCTCGGGGGCTGCCAACCCGGAACCCACCCTGGTGGCCGTCTTCGCCGTGGTGACAGCCCCGTCTTGGGCCCTGCCTATCTCAGAGTACCTGGAGAACGGGGTTCTCCCCATGGACGAGACCGAGGCCCGGCTGGTGCAACACCGGGCGTCCGCCTACAGCATCATCAACAACGAGCTCATCAAGCGCAGCTCCACCGGCGTGTTCCAGCGCTGCGTCGAGCAGGACCAAGGCATCGACATCCTCCTCGACATACACCAGGGCGAATGTGGGCACCACGCCGCATCACGATCCCTGGTGGCCAAGGCTTTCCGCCATGGTTTCTACTGGCCTACGGCCCTCCAAGACGCCGAGTCACTCGTCCTCAAGTGTGAGGGATGCCAGCACTTCAGCAAGCGCAGCCACCAGCCGGCGTCAGCACTCTGCACCATTCCGATCGCCTAGCCCTTCGCGGTCTGGAGACTCGACATGGTGGGACCCTTCAAAACCGCCCGAGGCGGCATGACGCATCTGCTGGTGGCGGTGGACAAGTTCACCCAGTGGATCGAGGCACGGCCAATCAAGAAACTGGACGGGCCAACAGCCGTTCGGTTCATCAAAGACATCGCAGTTTGCTACGGCATGCCAAACAGCATCATCACGGACAACGACACCAACTTCGCCAAGGGCGCGCTCGCGTAATACTGCTCCGTCTCCGGCATCCTCCTCGACCTGGCCTCCGTTGCACACCCGCAGTCCAATGGACAGGTCGAGCGGGCCAATGGCCTCATCCTATCCGGCATCAAGCCGCGGCTCGTCGAGCCGCTCATCCGCTCACCCGGCAGCTGGCTCGACGAGTTGCCGGCCGTCCTCTAGAGTCTCCGAACTACGCCGAACCGGTCGACCGGGTTCACCCCGTCTTCCTCGTCTATGGAGCCGAAGCCGTCATCCCGACCGACGTCGAGTTCGACTCGCCGCGTGTCGCGATGTACACAGAGGCCGAAGCCAAAGAAGCCCGCGAAGACGGCGTCGACCTACTCGAAGAAGCCCGCCTCCTGGCGCTCAGCCGTTCGGCCATCTACCAGCAAGGCCTGAGGCACTACCACAACAGGAAGATCAAGCACCTCGCGTTCCGTGAGGGCGACCTCGTCCTCCGACTCGTCCAAGAGCAAGCCGGCCAGCACAATCTATCCCCCCATGGGTGGGCCCGTTCATCGTCAGCCGGGCCTTGTGCGATCGCAATGCCTACTACCTCATCGACGCACGCAAGTCAAACAAGCGCAAGAGAGACACCGCCGATGAAGAAACGACCCGGCCGTGGAATGCGGAACTCCTCCGCCCGTTTTACAGTTAGCCGTACGAATGTATGTATCGCTGCCTTTTGTAAACGTATGAAACTATGGGGTCCCCGAATGACGCTCGGGGGCTACCTTTTGCCGACCAAGTTATTGTGTCCCCTACTTTTATGCATCACTATGCTCCTGAACCCAGCCACCGGTCCGACTCGCTCGACCCGGGGGCTCGGGGGCTGGCCGGCTTCGTCGCCACCCACCGCCTTCCTTGGTGATTCCTGATGCGCTAAGGATGCCGCGGCCCCTGACTTTTCCCTAAGCCACAGACCCGGCTTCGGATGTCGGCTGGCAAGCATAATGGGCCAGAGCTCCCGCGCGTTTCAAACGCCAAGTCAAAGGCCGCCGGGTCGACCAACCCGGCTTGCCACTCTAAAAACCGCCCGCACGACCGGCTGCTCGCCAACTGGCTTCGCCGGGTTGCCGTCAGCCGGCCTAGTGGGTGTTTCTCTTGCGCTCAACGTCTTGAAAACCTAAGTATTGCGCGCTCCTCTCAAAGAGCCGAACTCCTTGTCACGGACCGGAGCCTCGGCCGTCAGACTCGCGGGGGGGGGGGGGGGGAGGCTTGAGAAAGGAAAAACGCAGGAAATCGGTTCAAAAAACGGGAAGCAAGAGCAAAGACATTCACGAAATATACACATCACAGAAATACTTAAAGGCCCACGGCCAGAGTTCATTACACCTAGAAACCCCCAGTGGGTGGGTGGACCTGCTACCTAACAGAAAATTCTACTAAGTCATCTCAGGCATCTCCAGCACTGGGTCGCGAGGTCGACGGCTCTCCCCTGGCGGCCTCCGGGTCCGGCGAAGTACCAGTGTCCTCCTCGGCACCCCCGTCGCGGTAGACTCCCGTCTCCTCGGAGCTGCCATCCGGGTCGTGGAGAAGCAGGCCGTAGTCGTCACCGGACACGACTCCGCCGTCTTCTGTCCGCCCCGGGTGGAACTCATCATGGAAGGCGAACTCGGCGACGTAGGTGGCCCGGGAAGCAATCCGGCCGGTCTGCTCTTGTAGCTGCTGCTCCGAGCCGGCCCGCTGGCCCATCAGCGCGTCCAGCTACAGGTCCGGGTGCCAAGATAGCGCGAACCAGAGCGCCATCTCGGCATCGGCACGAGCAGCGGAAACGCGCCACTCGTGGAGCCGGTCCGGCCCCATGTCTAGCCAGTGCGCCAGCCGCGTGAAGCTGCTCGGCGCAACGGAGCCCAGCCAGAGGGCCGCCGTCATCACCGTGCCGGCCTGGGACAACCGCCCCATCTGGTCACCCAGGACCCGCAGGCGGGCCTCGGCGGCGGTCATGATTTCCGGGAAGGTCCACGCCACCTGCGGATCGGTCCCGGAGCCAACAGCCCCAGCGGGTCGCGCTGGAAGTGGACGGCCTCCTCCGCCAGCCGATCCGTCTCCGGGAAGGCCCCTGTCAGAAAACAAAGCAAGTGAGAAAAAGGACACCAAGGGCAAGAAGCCGGATCCCAACCCGGCAAAACTCAAGAAAAGCACTTACTGGAGAAGAATTCTTCTAGGTGCTGCGCTTCGAGCAACGTACCGCGCCGCTCCCGATCAATGGTGCGGTCACGCTCCTGGAGCGCCTTCTCCAAGTTGGCCACCTTGTCAAGGGCCGCCTTCAGCTCGGCATCGTTGTCCTCGGCCGCCTCGCGACGGCGGGCCTTGTCCTGACGGGCCCCCTCCGCCGCGTTCACCTGCCCCTTCAGGCGCTCCACCTCGGCCTGAAGCCGGCCCTTGTCGTCGGCCAGCCTGCTGTGTTGCTGGTCCACCTTGGACAGGGCCCGCTGCGCCTCCACCACCTTGGCGGCCTCCGCCTTAAGGAGCTCCTCCTCGGCCTCGAGGTGGCTCTTGTGGCCCACCAACTGCTCCCGCAGCTGGTTGGCTTCGTCCAGTGACCGCTGGGCCGCCGCTGCCTCCGCCTTCGCCTGCGCCACCTCGGCCCCAAGACGGCCGGCATCGGCGACAAGCTGGTCGTAGTGATGGCCGGCCCGAAGCAGCCGGGTCTGCCAGGACAACACCTCGGTTGCAACAAAGAAGACTCGAAAAAGAAGAGCAAGACTTAAGTTTTGGCCCAACTGTTACACAGTTGGCCCGGATCTCGGGGGCTACACCCAGTGGGTGCGCTAGCGCGCCCCCACTAGAAAATAGCACGAAGATACCTGCGGCGACGCGGAGCTCCTCCTCCTTGGCAGGGAGCTGCTCCTTGAGCTCCCGGTATTTGCCCAGGAGGTGGTTGAAGGCGCTTATCCGGTAGGCGTTGAGTTGCTGAAAAAGGCAGCGACCAAAACACAGACAACGTTCTAAAGATTCGACCCAACTACTACATAGTTGGCCCGAACCTCGGGGGCTACACCCAGTGGGTGCGCTAGCGTGCCCCCACAAAGAAGAAACCGCGAAGGAAACTTACCAGCACGGCGCACTCCAGATCCCGCGTCCGCTCCACCTCGGCTTGGGCAAAGGCCTTGATCCGGTCCGTCCGCCCGCGCAGACGGCGGCTGACGGCATCAATCGCCGCCTCCTCCTTGGTCTGGGGCCCGAAGACCAGGGCGCTCCCGCCCTGTGCCGGCTGCAGCACGATGGCCCGAGGCCCCCCTGAGCCGGGGCGCCAGGGCATGCTCCCCGCCGGCCGCCCCCGCCGCGGCCACCGCCTCCTCCACCGTCCTCTCCGGTGCCAACGACGACCCGGCCGCCGGGACGACTTGCGATGCCGCCATCCGCGGCGCCTCCTCTGACGCCTGGGGCGTCGCCTGCGGTGCCACCCGTGGCGCCTCTTCCAAGACGGTGCCGTCGCCGCCTCCGTCGACTCCCGCCCACGGCGGGGTGTCGTCCTCCGGATCCACGACCTCCAGGTCGAGGTCCACCACGTAAGGCCGGCCTCCCCGGCCGCGCTCCCTCACCGATGATGGCTCGAAGACCGTCGCCACCACCACCATGCCCTCCAGCATCTCGCGCCACGCCGGTTCCTCGCCGGCTCGCGCCCACGCCGCCGCTGCATCGGTCCAGGCCCAGCCGATGCCGCCTCCAGCTCCGCGTCGGCCCGGTTCCTATCCCGCCAGGCCAGGCCTTCGGCATCGGTCGGGTCCAGGCCGAGGTCCGGATCTGCCGGCTCCTCCTCCTCGTCCTGGTCGACGGGGCCCGACCGGCTCCTCCGGAACGCGGCCTCCTCAGCGGCGGCGGCGGATGCGATCGGCGACCTGAAGAAAAGGACGGAATGAACAAAAAGCAAGGCCGACTCGACTACTCGGATGCAGGCAGAAGAAAGAACTTACCCCGGCAAGACTAGGATGCGGCCCTCGCCGGCCTCTCTTGCCCAGCGCCGCGCCTCGCGCTCCCAGCCGGGTCCACCACGCGCTTCGCGGCCCGAGGCCCTGGCGCGATGCTGTCCTTCCCGTGCGGCCGGCTTGGAGCCGCCCCCCGCGACGACCCGGCTCCGCCCGCGTCGCCGCCTCCTCCGCCCAACGCCACTGCGCAACTGGTCTGCGTCAGCATCGCCCGCGCCGCGTCGCGCCCAACGAACCAAGAAGCATGAAAAAGAAGGCAAAAATGCAGGACTTACCCGCGCGGCGCCCAACGCCGACGTCGACCTCGTCCTCCTCCCCTCCGCCATGGGCCGCGGGCTCGTCCGACGCTGCCCGCACCACCTGCGACAGAGCCCGGGCATAAGGGTGACGGATGGCATTCAAGAGCACCTCCCGCGTCGCGTCGGGGCGAATGAGAAGGTGCGCAGCAGCGAAATACGAAGACCAAAGACTCACCAGGGGCGCCGGATTCGCGTGGCCGTACGGCGGCTTGCCGAACCGCCAGTCGTCCCGCAGGTTGGCCTTGGAGATGTCGTTGACGCGGCGCGCGATCTGGTCCGCCGCCTGGCGCGTCGCCCCCATTCGGTTGGGTTCCTGAAGGCCGGTCATCTCGCCGATGAGGCAGGTGCGCCACTGCAGCGGAAGGACCCGGCGCGTGATAAAGGCGGCAAGGAGGTCGGCGCCGGTGAGCCCCTCCCGCGTCTTCATCACTGCTACCCACTCGCAGAGATTGAGGATCTCCTGCGATGGGTTCCTGGGGTAATGACCCCAGTTCATCTTCGCCCGCGGCGGTGCGATGGCGAAGGCCGGCAAATTGATGCGGTCCGCACCGAAGTTGCGGACATAGAAGAAGGAGTTCTGCCATTTCTTGGCAGAATCCTCCAGCGGAATCTTGGGGAAGTCAGCCCCCGACCGCTTCAAGATGACGGCGGCACCGCAGTCGGAGGACTCCCCGGCCGTCGGTCCCTGCTGCTTCAGGGAAAAGAAGCGCGCCCAGAGGTCGATCGTGGGCTCGACCCCTAGGTACCACTCGCGGAGGGTGACGAAGCCCGATAGCTGGATGATGGTGCCGGTGACAAGATGATGATGCTGGAGCCCGAAGAACTCCAGGAACGTGCGGAAGAAGGCGCTCGCCGGCAGCCGGAACCCGCGCTCGAAGTGCAGGAGGAAGACCACGCGCTCCGTGCCCTGGGGCTGCGGCCTCTGCTCGCCCCGCGGCAGGCGCACGGCGACCTCCGTTTCCCTTGGCAGGCGCCGGGAGGAGCAGAGATAGGAGACGTCTTCGACGGTGGTGGTCGAGCCCATCCAGGAGCCCGACGGCAGCGCCATCGACGGAGAAGAAAGAAAGGAAGAGAGATGGACGACGGTGGAGCTCTGCTCGCAGCGGCTGTCACATCCCTGGTTCTAGTAATGCCTAGTGTTAGCTCTTGGTGATGCATCATGTTTACTTTTCATCGAAAATTGAAATGGGGATGACAGAAACCCCCAGCACCACCTAACTCAACTAGGGTTACTAAAATACTTTTTCAATGAACCCAAAATGCCCTTCTAAATTGTTCATCATCTTGGCATTGGTCTAGAAGCTCTCCCAAAAATGGTGCAAATTTTTCTAGGCCATTCTGGATTTTTGAATTAAATCATATGTTATTTGCATTTGGACATTTAAATGCTATAAAATGTTTTAAATGTCCAAATAATCATAAACAGAAATGTTTACTGTTGGATATATTTCAAACAGTGGGCCTGAGCAGTTTCATGATTTTTGAGTTAGTATTAGTATTTTTAATAAAGCCCTAAATATTACAGAGAAATAGAAAAACAAAAACAATTAGAAGAGAGAGAGCGAAGGACTTACTTGGCGCCACCAACCGGCCCAGCTCCTGAGCTGGGCCACCTGTTGGCCCAGCCCAGCAGCCCTCCCCCTGCCGTCTTCCTCCTGCCAGGAGGACAGACAGGTGCGTGGCAAGCGCGCCGACGACGCCTTGCCACCTCCTGCTTCAGCCGCGCAGCCTCGACCCCCCAGGCGTGCCACGGAGACGCCCCGAAGCCCCTGTTCCCTCTCCCCCACTCGCTGCTCCCTCTCCTCCTCTGTAGCTCCTCCCCGAGCTCCATCCGAGAGCTGTCGTCGCCGCCGCTCGCCGCCGTGCCCAGCGCCACTGCCTTGCCTCCCTGATGTGCCCATCGGCTCCGCCACGTCGCCTTGGACCTCCACCTCTACACACGCATCGCCGGACGCCCCTGAGCGCTCTCCCCGTCGTCTTCTTCAACCACGGACGCCGAGATTGCCGGCGTCCTTCCGTCGTCTTCAGCCCTTCCCCGAGCTCGAAGAGGCCACTCTGCAACGACCATGAGCCCCTTACCCGAACCCCTCTCTCCTCTGCCTCATTTGCATCGCGTAGCCGTGAGCTTCCACCCACCGGTCATGTCGCCGCCGCGGCCACAGTTACTGCAGCCCGTGTCCGAGCACACCAGCGTGCTCAGAACCTCTCCGCGCACCCGTAGCCACCACCAGCTCCTCCTCCCGAACACCCTAGCGAGGAACTCGAGCACGACCGAACCACGGTCGCCGCAAACCTCATCACCGGCGTTGATTCCGGCGACCATCTGGTCCAGGTCCACCACCGATAGACGCGGCTCAGCCCCAGCTCTCCATAGAACCCAACCATGCCCCAAACCGTGCCCTGTAGCGCATTTCCGACGCGGACGCCGCCGTGATCTGAGGTCGCCGACGGTTAAACGCTAGCATCTGACATGACACCATTAGCCTAGGTGCTAATCATGCTTAGTTAGTGCTCTGTGTCAATGACATGTGGGTACCCGAGTTTAATTAGGTTAGTCTAAATATCCTGTTTAGATTAGTGCTAATCCTACGGACCCCACGTGTCAGCTTTGACTTTGGCCCAGTCAGCGTTGACCGGTCCCACCTGTCATCCACCCAAGCCAGCCCTGAGTCACTGACCAATGGATCCCGTAGGTCAGGTTTGACCTGGTCGGCTCAGTTGACCTGCTGACCTCAGCCTTACGTCATGCTGACGCAGTAAGTATTTTCTGGAATTAAAATAAATCAGAAAGGTTTATTATTTTTCAGGAAATACCCTAAACTTCTAAAATCATAGAAATTAATCTGTAACTCCAAATGCAAAGATTTATATATGAAAATGATCAGAAAAATCCAATCTATCCATCTGTACTAGTTTCATGCATGTTTAAACAACTTAACCTTGCTGTTTAGTGCAAAACATGATAAGGCACTATTTAAATTCATAATTTGAGTTTGGGATTGAACCTTTGGTTCAAAATTACCCAAACCAATCTGGTTGTAGTTGCATTAGGCCAACACACTCATTTTGCCATGTCATGATCATGCATCATATTGTGCATTGCATTGATTGTGTTTCCTTCTCCATTTCCGGTATTTGCCCCTCTCAGCCCTCTTAGTAGACGACGTTCCGACAATGAGATCGATGACACCGATGAAGAGCTATTACTATCTTCAGAAGTGCCAGGCAAGCAAAACCCCCTTATTCATTCCGATACAATCCCACTCTCTCGCTCCTGCTCTCTTTTACTGCATTAGGACAACAACGACTCATGTGTTACCTTCTGTGGCAGTTGAACCCCTTTTCCTCTGCATGACCTGTCATTGTCACAGTAAATAGATGAAACCTACTAGCATGAGTAGGAGTTGTTTGAGCCCTGATGTGCCTACTCATTCGTGCTTGTTTGTCACGCCTGCTACTGCTTAGAGTTGAGTCAGGTCTGATTCATCGGGGATGAATCGGAATGGTGATGAACATGTCCTACTGTGTGTGAGCTAAGTGTATGAACACGATTGGTAAAGGTAGCGGTGAGAGGCCATGTAGGAGTACATGGTGGGTTGTCTCATTGAATCCGTCCTCAGGAACTGAGTTCTGTGTTTGTGATCCATGAAACAAGTACTACCATGCATTGGGCCCTAAAATATGACCCCGCTCGACTTCTTAACCACCCTAGTCCTCTGTCCAGGAGTTGTAAGTAGTTTCTGGTGTTTGTAGTATGCTGGAGGCCGTGCGCAGCGCTGACCCGAGGGGTGGGTTGTGATGCGGTAGGCACGTGGCCGGGTATACCGGGCGCCCGTTTGGTGTTGCGGAACCCTGTACATATCGCTTGGGGCCGTATGTGGAAACCTCGGCCGGACTCCCTACGGATGGAACCTGAATAGGCGATAAACCTGGACCAGAGACTTGAGTGTTTAGGTAGGTCGTGGTCTACACCCACGTCGGCTTTCGCTTGAAGTCTGCCGAGCACATGTCGTGTGCAGACGCTAAGTGGTGGAAACATGTATGAATAAGTACACCCCTGTAGGGTTATAAAAGATCTATTCGAATAGCCGCGCCCGTGCTAAAGGACCTCTGGGTTGCCTATACAGTTCATAGACAAGTGAATGTGATACTCTAAAATGCACAAGATAAGCGTGAGTGCTATGGATGGCGTTCTCGTAGGGAGACTGGAGCGGATCCATAGTGGTGTATTGATTTGGTGAATATGTGGACTCGTGTGCGCCACCTCAAAAGAGTTACTTGAAGTCGTAGATCAGGATAGCCACCGAGTCAAAGCTGGCTTCTGCAGTTAAACCCCACCATCCCCTTTGTTTATAATGATGCATATGTAGTTAGTTCTGATGTAAGTCTTACTGGGTACATTTGTACTCACCTTTGCCTATTTTATGTTTTTGCAGAGAGACTTCAGTCTCACTAGTAGTTCCGCGTGGACTTCGACGTTTAGCTTGTTACCTCAGCTACGATCTTGTGCCCTCGGCAGGATCTGGTAGTTAGTCAGGCTTCTCAGCCTTTTTCATTTGTAGATGTCTGTACCCAGACATGTTTAGCTTCCGCATGTGTTTTTGACTTGTATGTTCTGAATGTTGGGTCATGAGACCCATGTTTGTATTATCTCGCTCCTCGGAGCCTATTGTTGAGTTGTAGAGTCATGTTGTGATGCCATGTTGTATTTGAACATATCGAGCATATTGTGTGTATGTTATTGAAATGCTTGGTATGTGTGGGATCTGACTATCTAGTTGTTTATCCTTGGTAGCCTCTCTTACCGGGAAATATCTCCTAGCGCTTCCACTGAGCCCTGGTAGCTTGCTACTGCTCTGGAACACTTAGGCTGGCCGGCATGTGTCCTTCTTCGTTCCTGTGTCTGTCCCTTCAGGGAAATGTCACGCGGTGTCTACCGGAGTCCAGTTAGCCCAGTTGCTACAGCCCAGATTCACTCGCTGATGACCGACACGTTCGTTGCTGGGTCATGTATGCCTGTCCCTGTAAGTTAGCGCCACTTTGGGTTTACGACTAGCCATGTCAGCCCGGGTTCTTTGTCATATGGATGCTAGCGACACTATCATATACATGAGCCAAAAGGCGCAAACGGCCCTGGGCCTGGTATGGCGACACCCGTGGGAATACCGTGCGTGAGGCCGCAAAGTGATATGAGGTGTTACATGCTAGATCGGTGTGGCATAGGATCGGGGTCCTGACAGCGGCGGGCGTCGCAGCGCGGCGGTCGCAAGAAGCAGAGCAAGGGCGAAGAGGCTGGGGAGGGCGAGCGAGAATAATGTCCGCCGCCCCCCTCGCCCCAATTTATAGGCCTCGGTTTGAACATGGGGGAGTGGGATCGTCTGCCCTCGCCTTTCCCACTACCCCACAATAAGTGTGCACGTATGCGCGCAATAACTGCACGGGGAAGAGCAACCGACCCCCAGACGCCGCAATAAATCCGTGCGCGTGGGTCAAGGGCACGCGGCGGCGGGCCCCAGCACGTCGTCCAGTCCCATCGCACGCGTGGCCTGTCAGGCCCCTCCGTCTTCCAGGCACCACGTGGCGCCCGCGCGAAGCCCGAGGGATTGCCCCAAGATTTAGTGTACTCCTCGGTTCCCGCCATTGCCGTGATGCTGCGATCCGGTTTCCAAAAACCGGCACACAGTGGGTGTTGCCGGACCAGGCGCTGGCAGGATTCACCTTTTCAAAGGGGGAAACCGCGAAGGCCCCCCTCATCTGAAGACAGCGGACCTTCACAGCTTCGGGGACTACTGTCGGGGGGATGAACCCCAGGCAGGCAACGGAACCCGGATCCTTTTCAAAAACAATGGGGCCAGCGTCGCCCCTCAAGCCGGCACACACTTGGCCGGGTCGCTTGACCTGGCCAGGCCCCGCGACCGGGCCGAACTCTCCGACCCGGCCAGGCACCTCGACTCGGCCTCGACAACCCGTACAAGACAGCTGAACTCAGCATGGCCGAGGCTTCCCCAACAAGCCAGCTCCACCCTTGGCGTGTTCCTCGACCCAGTCACGGGTCAGCTCCTGTCCCATCCAGGCCATACGATGGGACGAGTCTTCATCCACTGATGACCGAGGCAACAGTGCCCTGCCCATGCCTCTGATCAGCCGGAGCGTGGCAACAGTGCCCCTCACCTTCCCGCTGAGCAGGGCCGGCATGGCAACAGTGCCCCCGTCGTCACCACTGACGCCAGAAAGCGGGGACCTGATGGAGCGCCACTGTACCCGACTCGACTCGGCCACTCCCTGACGATCGACAAGACGGCGCATAGTTCCCCTAGGCACGCGGGGCCTGCACCTAGGGGAACCCGGCGAACCACAGGCCCCCGGCGGGCCCCAACCCGGGTCCCCAGACGCTGACGACCCCGCCCTACGGTCTTGTAGCATTACCATTGTACCCCTGGGGTTGGCCTATAAAACCCCCAAGGAGCCCTCGCATACACGGGCAAGTAAGCAAGGATAGAGAAGCAGTAAGCACACAATAACTAGCCACCGATCAGTAGAACACACCCAGGGAGGAGGAGCAGCCTAAGCCTTGGCCGGTCTTCCTTCTTCCTCCATACAGCTCAAGGAGCAACTCTATACTATTACGCATAAAACCACACTCGGCAGGACTAGGGGTATTATCTCTCCGGAGAGCCCCTAACCTGGGTATGTCTTGCATCCCGCGCTCGCTCATGCCAACCTCGCCTCTGGAGCCCACCAGTGCCCTTGAACCTCCTCCTCTCTTTAGCCATCCCATGGCATCTGCCGTGCGCCCACCACGACACCGCTCCTAGAGCACCAACGCGGTGGACGACGGTGAGGCCTAGAAATGGAACGACCCGGAGCCGGCGAAGACACATAAGTGGATGCCACGCTGAGGAGAGTATGACAGTTGACTGGTTCGGCTGTGGCGTGAGGCTATCATCACCGGAGAATAACAAGAGGTGCGGGTGGCTAGAGGGATGGCCAGGCCAGTGGAGGGAGTAGGGTGGGCCGGTGAAGCCTGCGCCGCATCACAGCCGGCCATAAGAGGAGGGAGCAGGCAGTCCCGCCGGCGCTGGTTTAGGCGGCTGGAGCAGGAATATCAGAGATTCAAGAAGCATGTCGGCCATTGGATGGACATCGAATAGTCACTGCTGCTAGAATCGTGTGTTGACTGACAAAGCCTTGCGTAAACAAGTCAGCCTCGAAATCTGTGGCATGTACAACTCATTTGCTATTATTTTTATAATTTACAGCCCATTTGCTAATTCATATGAAATTTGTTGTAGCCTGTTTTCCATTTTTAGGATTGCTGCCCATTTTCTCGTCAGTGCCAGTGTTAAAATTTTGAACTAAAAAATATGCGAAATTTAAAAATTCACATATTTTTGCTGGGGAACAAAATATTCTTAATCCAAAAATTAGTAGCCATATTAAAACAAAATTAAAAATAAAGTAGTACGGTGTCATGTTAAAATCCAATGAAATATAAAATATCAGTGAAGAACAAAAACAAAAAGCAAAACTAATTGCCCATTTGCTATATTTTTTTGGAATTTGCAACCACTTTCATATTACTTTTAAGATATACTGCCCATACTCTTTGGCCAGGCCAGAATGCATCCCTCCTCGTCATGAAAGATTTGCAGCCCAGTAAGTCAGAGAAAAATATAGGCCTAGCTTGGGTATTCTTCAAAAAGAAATAGTGGGCTACCTATTTTCCCAAAGAAAAAACTGCTGGGCTGGTCATGTTAGACAGGCCACAGAGACCGCACAACCCAGTTTATAGCTTGCTCCTATGAACAAATCCTAAAAAAAGTTGTGCAATTATGTCGTTAATTGACTATACGTTGACAATGATGTGGGTCCTAGATATCAGCAAGGTGGATTAGAGTAAAAAACGAGGGGTGCATCTGAGTAGTAAAAGAGGCGCTTGCTTGTGTTCGGGAGTGGACCTGGTGGGTCCGTACTATCATACTCACAACTACAGTCCTCTCTCGATTTACTATGTTGACAAGGCCGGACGGCGGCGCCGCGGCGAGCGCACCAAGGCGGAGGACGACGGCGAGGCCTCGGACGGGAATGAACATGAGCCAGGGAACATGCGGCAGTATGGCCATAGGCGGAGGGGAGTACGAGGGTTCACTGGTTCTGGTGCGGGGTAGGCTGCCGTCGCCGGAGAAGAATAGGATGTCAGGGGGAGTAAAGGGATGGCCTGGCCAGCATTTTAGGGTACGACAGGGCGGTGATGCGTGCATAGCTGCGCAACCAGCCGTAGAAGGAGGGAACAGGCGCTCCCGCCGGCGCATGTTTGGTTTTGGCGGTTGGACCGGCCAGACCCAAAAACTCATTATGCTGGATTATAAGAATTAATTTTATATGGCTAAAACTTATTGTAAAATGCTATGGAGCACCTTTTTCTTCTTGAGGTTATTTTTGAGACAATTTTCTTCTTGAGGTGTGAAGCTGAGCACATTCAGAAGCCCTAGGATAAAGTGGTGTCGCCAATGTGCTGGGCTGATTGGGCATTCTTATTGAAAAATAATAATGGATCGGAACTATTTACGACGTTGACTACGATTTGCATGGGTCCGCTGGTTGCAGGAAGAAAATGGTGGGAGAGAAAAGACTGGCCTCTATCTTTGCCTAAAAATAATATCGAATGAATGTAACGACACTCTCATAGAAAATAATATCCTCCTGTTAAAATTTGACTTTTTAAATCGTAAATTTAAAGAACTGGTACATGAGCATTTAGCTTTATTGATTTATTTACTTACTTACTTATGTTTAGGGGACCATGAGCATGTAGCTGGGCCGGATTCATGTGAGAGCCTCCCTTCCAGTTAATTATGGGCTCCTCTATTGGGCCTTCATCACTGGGCTGCATGTTATCGACAAGTGGAAAATGTGTTCCATACAAAAAAAGTATGCACTACGTACAGGGCACTAAAGGATCAGACCGTGCAACGACTTCCAAAACATTGTGTTTGTCGTTCTAACAACACATTTATTCAACTAATATACGAAATATACTACTGATTGTACTTTGAAAACAGCAGCAGCAGCAACCAGGGCTGGGGGTGTAACAGAAGCAGTAAGCAGGCCAGAAGAGTAAAGACACAATTCTCTCTTCCAAACCAAAAATCAACCATCATTACAAAAGGGCTACCAAAAAAGAACAAGTGTATGCACCAAACTAAATAAAGATCCTACTACACCAATCTAACTAACTGGCTCAGTTAGACGTTACTATTTAGTAAGCTGTGGAGATTGGCTGACGGCTTGCACCAGATGGGTGCCTGACGGGGGAAATTCCAGCCAGCAGGCCGAAGTCTGATACTTGCGACCATCTCTGCTACTTTGGGCTGCAGAGCATGGTGGCACATATCAGGGTATGATGCATGGAGAGACGCACGGTATGCTGTGTACACACAGTTTTGCCTGATGAACGAAACCGCGCTACCATCATGATCCTTGCCGTCGGTTATCTCCTGGTTAATCGGATAATCCAGTCCGAGAAATAGAGAGTGTGTACCAAGGCTACTTACTAGCCTCCAGCCAAAAAATCTTGAAGGCCCAGAGAAGTTGGGATCCTGCTCAAAGACCTTGCAGTGACTGTGATTGTATTCCGCGAAACAACACGTCCGGTACGTGTGAATGGTCATCAATCGTTCGCCGTTGTCTGATCGAGCCAGGAACCACCTGCAATTGCCATGCCGCTTTTCTTTGGAAGGTTCTGGGATTAGGAAGGGTAGGGACACCAGGCGGCCTACAACATCATATCAAGTTGGACTCAAATAAAAAAGGGCTCGTACTGTAGTCAATCTTAAGAACAACATGTTATGAGCATGAATATTTTTCAGTAAATGTTGACAGTAATATAAGCAAGCCATCCTGATATCATAGGAAAGTAACATACTGTTGTAACAGCCATTTGTAGTGACGACTGGAGTAGGCCAGCAATACGTCCAGCCATAGAAGGAGTCCATAGCGTAAATGAAGCCCTTGTGTTCAATGGCATCAGAGAACCATGGAGGATGTATGATCCTGCGATGGAAGTGCAGATTTATCCACTTACTGTAGTGACCTGTTAGATAGGCGAGACCACGGTTGAAGAACGCAATTAGCCTAAAGTCTTTATAATTCACAGATCTTGTGGGCACTTGGCAGATTACAACCTTTAGCAAATCAAACTTGGTATCATGTTGGCTACTGTAAGATTCCGAGTATTCTGGGCCGTGGTGCCAAAACAGTGCAGTGTTAATCGAAGGAAGGGGGACCAATTGCCGGGTGTAGACCTCCATGAGCATCCAGCTGCCGCGACCGTCGACGAGCACCATCCAAGATGTGTTCATGCTGACCCAGTATATACCGTAATGTAGTTGAGGGTAACAGGGATCGGATCGCAGTCGAGGGGGTTGATACTCGCCACCCTATGGTCCTTATGCTGCGTGACACGCCATTTCTGAAGATCAGACGGCAGCAGCAAGTAGTGAGCTGGCTTAAAAAGCTCTGCCCTAAGGGCTTTGAGTAAATGATACAACCTTGACGAGCACGGGCGAGCGGCATGGTACTGAGATTGTCCACACGTGAAACAATGAGCTTGATTCTCTCTGTGGGGAGCGAATAACATCCACTCTTTCGGCGGACGCTGCTCGGTTCTGCCATTGTTAGTGCTTGGGTTTTGGAAGAGGGGGGTGGCGCCTAGCGGGGATGGAAGATTGGAAGATTATGTGCGGGCGAGGATGGAGAAGCGCATATATGCTGCGGGAAGTGGACAGGTGATGATGACAATGTAGCAGCAGCACACCGCTTGACTAACGAGACGCATCCCAGCAGCGTAGGGTCATATCGATGCCAGACAACTTTCTTGAGTGATCATAGTACTAGTACAATAAACTACAGTACCTACTACTATGCCCTAGTTTTTTTTGCATATAGTGGAGTAGGACTCTACTCTACTACTAGCACCGGAGGAGTAGTTACAAATTTCAATGCCCGAGCGTGGAACGACTACGAACCGCCATCGGTGCTAACTCCAATCCCCAGCAAACGTACGCTGGGAGACATGGCAGTTGCAAACGCCCGCGACACAGTTACAGTACATGTGTAAGGGTGGCGGTCTTGTCAAATACTATGGCTTAAAAACAGGCCACCGTCGGATAGAAATTTGAAGGTTATGTGGGATTCGCCAGGATTGAGCTCGTGGAGAACAATCGCCAAATATCATTACTAAAAAATAGGTTAAAACACCCGGGGCTATAACTTGCACCGGCTGACCACTAACGCCCGCGACGCAGTTACAGTACTAACATAGTTGTAAAATGGTCAAAGAACGTGTCTACGTGGTGTTTGGAATTATATGCAAACTAGCAAGATGCCCATGCATTGCATGGAACATCAAGATGCATTTTTTTACAAAACACTTGTTGTGATTGACCCATGCAGGAGTAATCCCATGTGTAAAAACTAATGATATCTCGAGAATTTCATCGGAAAAATGGTATCTCGAGAATTTCATCGAAAAAATGATATCTCGAGAAAGATGAGAGATAAGGTGAGGAGGAATGGGGCGTGGTGGTGAGGGGTGGTCGGACTAGGCGGAGGCATAGGGATGGATGGCGCCAGTAGCGGCCACCATGCCATATTGTTCCAGAGACTTCCTTTTTTAATTGCTCAGCAATGAGGTTGTGGGAGATAAGGATGAACAAGGCAAGGCCTTATTTGCAAATGTGGAGAGGGGTGTGGGTATCTTTTTGCAAAATTGCCATAGTTTCCTTCCTATCCGTTAGCTATAGATCGGACAACCTATATTGCAGGATCGCAGGCACACCATCATCACCAACTTTGTTTTTTTATCTAGGGAGTACTAGTAAGGACCATATACTCCTTCGTGTGCTACTCCTGCGCTCCATTCGGCGGGCGCAACGTCCCCTACAACCACTCCCTCCCGTGCTCCATTCGGCGGCCGCAATGTCCCCTACAGCCACTCCCGTTTCATGGACAGCCTGGTCGATGCCTGCAAGGTGCCCTACGTCTACAAGAGTTTCGGCTGCGAGAGGTACGTCGACCAGCACTCCCTAGCGGAGCATAGTTCTAGATGCGCGCACGCGCCCTGCTACTACTATGAGTGCACGCCGCCGTTTGAGGGCTCACCAGCGAGCCTCGTGCATCACCTCACGACACCGTCCGTCAATCACTACTGGCCCCCGGCGGTGAACATCAAGTACGAGACGTGCTACCCGTTCGCCGTGCCGGAGTCACTGGAGGATCACCGCCGCCTGCTAGTCACGGAGGAGGACGGCATCGTCTTCCTCTTGGCCGTGGGCACTGGCAAGGCCTGCGCAGGCCGCCGCCCCGTCTCTGTAGTGTGCATCAGGGGCAACACCGCTGATGCTGACACGAGGCCGGTGTACGGGTGCGTGCTCACTGTTACTGCCTCTCCGAAGTATGAGGGCACCCACGCCACCTCCATCACGCTGACTGGGACTGTGCCGAGCTGCTCCATTCTCGGCAATGTGGACATGGAAGACGCCTGGTATGATTTTCACCCCAAGATGCTACACGAGGACTCCAAGGAGGTTCACCTGGTCATAGGCATTACCAAGTCAACTGTTCATCATTAGTCTTCGCTCAATGTAATCCACTATATAAGCATGTGGAGACTTCTTATTTATATAGTATAGAACCTTCCATGCATGATCTTCCTCTATTAGAGTATCATGCTTGAATAAAAGTGTATCCATTTATAGTTTAGTCTAGAATCTTCCATGTATGCTTTTGCTCCATTAGAGTTCTCGCTTGCCATTTATGAGATTAATTGAGAATTTTTACTACAGTAATGGTGAAAGACTTATGATCAACCATTTCTTACATCTCCTCTGCCCCTTCCAAGTCATCCTGATTTACTCCCTCCATCTAGGTGTATAAGAGCATGGTTAATAGTATAGCCAAGTATTGACTATAAGAAAGTGCCATGTCATCTATAGCCAACCTATAGCCAACATGTATAACAATTAGCTATAAGTATGTGCTACTTTATTAACACATGGCCCACTTTCCACTCTCACATAGTGCCTAGGAGCACGTGCTCCAGCTAGCTTTTGCATGAGAGCCCGCTTACATTCTCTCCCCTATCCTCTCTCCTCGAACTAAGCATTAGAAATATTACTTTACTTCTTACAGCCTACTGATTGTACCTTATTGTACTCGCTCTAAGTCACCTTACGAAAACCAAATAATCCCAAAACACTTAGGCCGGTGCATTACCTCCCACCTCGTTTCTTGTTTCTTGACATATCAACCAATAAGAGATGTGGGGCGTGCATGTTTTCAATGACTCAAGACTACCAAACACGACATGCAGTGGGTTAGTTCATTGCCTGCAATGCTATTAATTAGCAAATAAACATTAAGTTCTCTCGTTTTCCCCTCCTTCTTGGTCACAGTGCACAACTTAAGATGACTTATTCACCTAGACGGAGGGAGTACATTCATGGTGGTCTAGAAAAAATAAAAAAATCGATACTCAAAACCTAATTCTTAAAGATAATTTCTTGCAAAGCACAGTAAGTGTTATTTCTTCACAAGTTTTGGATGCAGGTTGAATAGTTGAACACTTCTGTTTGCAAAAGATACTTTTTAATATATTTCACCCGGATGTTTGTGAGCTCTAGAGAAGAAATAATATCCGAAGAAACCTATCGATACTTGTTACACATGAGATGACCCCCACATACTTTGTCAAAGTAAACAAATCCCTGATCAATGCATTTCACTGTTCCGTGCAACGCACGGGCACCCTACTACATATAGTACGACCATAAATTTAACTAACATTATATATAGTACAATAAATGCTCATGCATGTCACCAAAAATTATATCATTGAAAACTATGTTCAAATACGAATCCAACGATATAGTTTTTGTTGATATGCACTAACATTTTGTCAGTTAAATCTTCAGTCAAATTACATGGGGGAATAATAAACCACGACTGAGGTAGTACTAGTGTAGAGGGCGCGCTGCACGTGAGTCTCACCCCGCTCGTGGCACGGCAGTAAAGCCGTCATATCACAAAACCCCACCACTCCCAGTAATAAGTGGCCTGGTAAAATAAACGAACAAGCAACCATCACATCCCTCTGTCTTTTTTGCATTTCATCTCTCTGCATTTAGTTTGTCCAGGTCATCTCGCACACTCGATCCCTAGCTACTACTCCTAGTATCCCTAGCTACTACTCCTAGGGCCAGTTCTTTTGGCGGCTTAAAAAATAAGCCGTGTCTTCCCCAGCTTTTCCCATAAGACTAGTCATAGTGGAGAGTAATATAAGGCACCTCACTCATTTATTTGGGCTTCTAAACTACTACCTTCGTCCTGGTTTATTAGTCACCATTGTAATTTGTGCTAAATTTTGACCAAAGATTTAACTAATAAAATGTTAGTGTATGTCAACAAAAGTTATATAATTTTTGGTGACATGCATAAACATTTCATTAGTTAAATTTATGGTCAAAATTTGACACAGGTTACAATGGGGACCAATAAACCAAGACGGAGGTAGTAGTTATGAGATTACTAATCTAGAAGCCTAAAAGAACTGGCCCCTGGTACTCCTAGTAGTAGTACTCAAGTTGGAATTCCAGTTGCATGGCACAACTTGTTAGGCAAAAAATTCGATATAGGGTGTACGAAGCGGTTTTGGAATTTGCATGGCTTCCCGACCAGTAAGATACTCTGTACAAAGTACGATAGAGAAATAACCACAAAGAAGGAAGCTAAAAGTAAACAATCAAACGAGCATTTTTGCATTTCTTTTGCATTGAATCATTTCGCAAGGTTGACTAGTGTTGTTTTTCTACTTTTACAAAAACCACATCGTAATGTTAAAACGTGCATTTGCACATACATAAGTAATAGTAGTAGCACAGTCTTCAAGCATATATAGAGAGAGATGTGTAGTGCGATATATAGTTAAGTTTGTGCTATATGCACGTACTTACAAAATGCGTACGGATACACAAGGTTTCCAAACTTTTCCTTTTACATACTTAATTAAGGACGCTAATAATTCCCGAACATTCGGGATTTATCATTTGCGTCCCAAAACTAATGATATCGCCTTACGAAACTAAATTATTCATAATAAAAGCCACGACGCTCGCAGGAGCGCTTCGGCGCGCCATAAGTGCCCTGTTGCGCGACCGTTTCCCAGCGCGCTGGCACAACGCCTCTTCCTTAGCCTCGCAACTCGCGAGATACTGATTGGTGGCTTGCCAAGTGGGTGAGCGCGATCTCACCGGTGTGGTGATCCGGTGCCAACAGGTACTCCTCCTCGCTAGAAGCGTGCACCTGGTCCATGTACCGCCAAGCGTAGATGAGGCGCTTGGTTTTGACTGCACTCAGGGCTTTGGCACGGGCGTCCTCTGCCACCCTCATGGCCCTTGCATGAGCCTTCTGCCAAAGAGCCAATTGCCTGACTCTCTCGGACACGACAAAGGCCTGCCAGGCAACATGCCTCGCGGTGCGCTTCTCTTCCCCGGCCATCTTCTCCGCCTCTACTTTGGCATGCTCCGCCGGAGGCAAAGCCTCCCACAAGGTGACCTCCATTTCTTTCCAAAGCTCCTCAAGGTTGGGGGGCTCGTCGGGCGGCGCAACGTTCTCCTTGTAGTGGGGAGACGACGCGTCCTTTGACACGCATGCTGGCAAGACTGGGAATGTTGACGTGTCCACCTCGACGCGTCGCAACAAGGAGCAGAATGCCGACGCGTCCACCTCGACGCGTCGCAACGAGGAGCAGAACGCCAACGCGTCCTCCTCTACTAGTGGCGGTGAGGAACGAAATGACGACGCGTGACCTTCCGCGCGGTGCAGCGAGGGGCGCCTAGGGCTTGGGAGGGGCGATGCCATGGTGGTCGACATGAGAGGGAGGGGGAGGAGATAGCGATGAATGTGAGCGTTCTTCTGAATGGCTTGGGAGGTGCAGTATTTATAGCGAGCAATGGCACACCTACATAACATATGTTGCGTGATTAACATAACGGCTACGTGGGCATATTTGTTGGAGTAAATTACAGGGTAGGGAAGGGGTGCAAATATTGCTGGTCACAATGGATTGGACGAGTGCGGGGGGAGGAGAGTCATGCATGCAGAGTGTTTCCACACGGGGTGGAGTGGTGGGACTGCCGAAGGGAGAAAGAGAGTCAAGCAGGCAGATTGTTTTCACACATGGAGAGGAAAAGATTTGGAGACGAACGGGCTTCTTGCAGGCATGTTGAATGGTGCATAATAAGTCATCTTACATTCAATAAACTGACCATTGCATGCCGGGCTAGGTACAGTCTCAAGTCATTAAAAACATACACGCCCCACACATGTTCAGATTTCAAGGTGCACTAATGTCGTGGTATTCTCACGTTAGATGCCAGGGGGTGGCTTATCATGGATGGGCCCAAGAGGACGTCGTCGGGCCCTGGAGGCGGGAGTGAGGACAAGCTCAATCGCACACGAGATGTACCTAGGTTCAGGGCTCTCCTGAGAGATAACAACCCTAGTCCTGCTCTGCGGGGTCTCTGCATGATGACTATGATCAAATGGTGGCTACAAGGTGGCTCCTTGAGTTGTGCTGCTAGAGGAGGCAGAAGGGCAGGGCTGCCACCGTGCTTCTCCTAGCTGTGGTGTGTGTGTGTGTGTGTGTGTGGCGTGAGGGCTGAACCCTTTGCATGGGTGAGCCCTGGGGGGTTTTATAGGCCAACAACCCCAGGGGTACAATGGTAACACGACCGGGTGTAGGACCCGAACGTTAGTGTCTAGGGTCGCCGGGTTCTCCGCCGGCTGCTGGGGCCCGCCTCTAGAGGGCCCCGCCGGCTGTCGAGAATCCGGCCGATGGGTAGGACCCGCTGCCTGCGGGGCCATGCTGATTGCCTTTTGCTGTAGCTGCGTACTTGATGACGGAGGCCGCGTCAGGAGTCGTATGGCTACAGTCCCGCCGTCAGGCCGGTTGGTGGCCGCTTGGTCAGCACGCACTGTAGCCATGCTGTGTCTCGTTGAAATAGGTGGGTGTGGACTCCGAGGGGAGGGAAGGGCCGGCTGCTAGGAACCAGCCCGCCCCTCAGCGCCGCCTGCGAGGAGTGCGCCGTCTTCTGGTAGCTCACGGACAGGTAGGGCCGCCGCCTGTAGGCCGTACTGATTACCTTTTGCTGTAGCATGACCCTGGCTGACGAGGGCCATGCCGAGAGTCACATGGCTACAGTCCTGCGCCTGGCAGGGGGGTGTCTGCTTAGTCAGCTCGCACTATAGTCACGCTCCTCCGGGATTTGGGGGAGCAGGTGGCCCTGTAGCCACGCCCCGTCTTTTCGTAGTGGTTGAGTGCAGACTTCAAGGGGAGGAAGGGCCATCTGCTAGGAGCCGACCTTCCCTAAAGCCGCCTTCTTAGAGGGCACCGTCTTCTGGAAGCCGGCCGCTTGGGCCCAGCTATCCCAAGGAGCCGGCTGCGCATCCAAAAAGTGCGACGGGCTTTGCTAGGCCTGATGTCTTGAAATGCTAAGGAGCATGGATGAGGCTACCCGTGGTCAATCCCTTCGACAATAGTCCCCGAAGCTAGTGAGGAGCCGCGGCTCAAAGACGGAGTGCCTCAGCAGCTTCCTCCTCCGAGAGATCTTGTGCCTTCGCTTTGTCCGGCTAGGAGAAGCCGTCTCGTAGGAGCCGACCGAGACTGGACCGGCCGCCTAGTGAATTTGAATCGTCGTGGTGGGCGCAAGGCTGACACCGCCGGATGGCACGCCTGCCGCCCGTTGCTCGCTTGCCACACGGTGCCAGCAGGCTAGGCCGACCTGCCAGCCCACGCGTGCGATGATATGTTGCCGCAGGCCCGGGCCCACCACCATAGGGCCTCGGCACACGCGTGAATCCGCTGCGGCCGAGGTGGGCGGTTGCCCTTCCCAAGCATAATGATTGTGCGCCATGATGGCGCGGGATATGTGGGGACGTGTGGGGCATGGGCGCAGTTAATCCCCACGCCCCCACGATGCGTCACCTCGAGTCCGCCACCGCCGCCGTATAAATAGGAGGGAGGGGTGCGGCCAAACGCACGCCCCCTCCGCTCTTCTTCTTCTTCTTCTTCCTCCTGCTCCTTGCTATCGCTATGCTGCCGTGCACCCGCCATCGAAGCGCCGCTGCAGCTCGTCGTCGCCTAGACATGCCGCGCCACCACAGACTCGCCGCCACCTGACCTTGCCGCGCCGCCGCCAAGCCACCACGAACCATGGCGCGAGGCGAGTGGGATGGCTCGAATGTCCATGATGGGCACGTCGAGTTCCTCTGCATGACGCGGCGGATGCCCAACGAGGCGTGCGTGGGGACGCGCCTTCCGGACGTACATGAGATCACGCCGGCACCGCAGGCCGGCTAGTACACCGTCTTCTGCATCCACTTCCTCCGTGGCTTCGGCTTGCCGGCGAGCGGCTTCTTCCGCGAGTTCCTGGACTTCTATCACCTTCAACCTCACCACCTCACGCCCAACACGGTGGTCCTCCTCTCCGCCTCAGTCACTTTCTGCGAAGGCTATCTCGGCGTCCTGCCCATACTCGAGTTGTGCGGCATGTTCTTCTACCTCAGGCTCGGCACCCAGGCCAAGGGCGAGCCGGCCCAGTGCGGCGCTTGCGTCGCCGTGCGGCGCACTGGCGTCAGGACCCGATTTCCCCCCATCGTCTTGCACGAGTCGGCGAAGTTGTGGCAGAAGTCATACTTCTACGTCCGCAACCTCCACCCGACCCGCGACTACGTCAACCTGCGGGCCTTTGCGCCTGGGCCGCCTGCTGAACCGCGGAACAATTGGGGCAGCAGCCCAAACCGTTGGCGGTTGCCATCACCACCACCCTCGATCAGCTTCAGGAGATGAGGACTCGGAGGGGCTCTAGCTGGCGGACCTACTGGTCGCCTTCGTCTACTGCAAAGTTTCGCCCCTCCAATTTTGGCCGCATCCGATCTGCGACATGAGCGGCCACCGGGACCCGTGCCGGATGTCGACGAAAGAGCTGCCGACTATTGAGATGGTCCAGCATGTTAATTACTTCTCCAACAGCCAGCTGAGCGAGACCGATTGGAGCTTCGGCAAGCCACCGTACAACCGGGCCAACCCGCTACCGCCCATTAGTTTCTGGTCCCCCCTTCTTTGCTCATGTCGTGCTCTTCATCTGCCCTGACCGCCCGAACGCGGCGCAGCACTTCGCTGGCTAGGCAGCAGTCGGTGCGCCGGCTCCAGGCCACCAGTGGATGGCGGACCGCGAGGAGAGCCACATGGGCGACCCGAGCTAGTTGCGGTTGCATTGGAAGAGGACGACGACATCGGGGAGGCGGCGCCTGGGGCAAGCGGAGCCGCAGGAGGCGGCCAGGAGGCGACGTCTGGGACTGGCCGGACAACAATGAGGACGGCGATGGGCAACGCCGCCCTGAAGGTGCCGACAGGGCAGTTGCCGGCTCCTCGACGGCGCGGCCGACTGGCGATTCGCCGACTGGTGCACCCGACGCGTCTAAGCGCCGCGCCAAGGGGGGATATTCGGCAGCAGGCCGACCAAGAAGACCAAGCCGACGGCTGCCGCGACCAAGCGGCAAGAGGCCGCGAAGGCGGCCGCCGTCCGGAGGGCCCCGAAGGAGCGCCCGATGGTTTCCGGGTAGGTGCTTCTATTGATTTTCCTTGGTTGCTTCTCTCTTGCAGGTTTTTTATCTTTTGCTTGCTTCTCTGCGCAGGGCCCCCCTTTCCGTATCGCACGCTCCCTCTGCCTCGCTGATTGGATCTACAGGCGGCTCTGAGGAGGCCCGCCACATGGACCCGGCTGCCGCCCTTCGGGTGGCAACAGAGAGGAACGCGTGATAGGCGCGGGAGGAGCGGGAGGCCGCTGCGCGACTGGAGGCCGAGGCGGAGACTGCGGTGTAGGCGGAGGCCGGGGCTGTGGCCAAGGTGCAGTAGGAGGCTGCGACCAAGGCGCAGGTGGAGGCCGACGCCAAGGTCGCGGAGGACCCGACCCGCGGCAGGGTTTTGGAGGCCACCGACATGCAGCAGTCGGAGGCGCCGGTGGTGGAGGATCGTGTGCTGACTGGAGTAGCCGGAGTTGACCAGACGGCCCCGGAGCGGGAGGGGACCGACCCCGACGTCCCGGAGGTTGAGGTGGCCCCGCGTGCGCCGGGTGTTGGCGAGCGAGGTGGTAACCAGCTTGAAGGACCAGAGGTGCCGCCATCCAGCACCGAGCTGGTGGTGAGCTAGGCCATGATGACCCGCGCTTCCGCACGCCTACGCCCATCGCGGGCGGCTTCTGCGCCGAGGCCGACAGGTGTCGAGGCCGTGAGCTCGCAGGTGGCCGACACCGAGGCCACGAGCTCCACTCCGCCTGGTTGGATGCCAGGAGCCGGCCCAGCCACCCTGAACCTTGTGGTGCAGGACGTCCTGGACAAGTTCTCCACCCACAACGCCCCCTCCTGAAGGCGAGGAACTAGATGTTGGCGATGTAGACGACTGTCCAGGTATGCACTTGAGTTTGCTTTTTATTTTTGCAACCTTCAGTGGGGGCGTGCCAGCGCACCCACTGGGTGTAGCCCCCCCCCCCCGAGTTCCATGCCAGCTGCTGAGCAGGCGATTTGGAACTTCAAGTCATGTTTCCGAATGCTGAAGTGTTGCTCTCGCTGCAGGACTACGACAACCTGTGCGCGGCCGCCTACAACTCCCAGAACCAGCAGCTCGCCAATCGGTCTGCTGAATTGAACAAAAGCCGCAGTATGTAGGCCATCTTTCAGTGGGGGCGTGCAAGCGCACCCAGTGGGAGCGCGACCGGCTTGAGAAGGAGCTGGCAGACCAGGCGACCCGGCACGCGGACCAGGTCCAAAAGCTGGAGGACGAGGAGGCGCTCCTCAAGGCCGAGTTCAAGACTCAGCGCTCGAACTGGGCCGAGAGAGAGAAGTTCCTGTCGGATGGCTACGAGGCGATCGAGGGCATGCTCGAAGGTGAGTTCTCTTCTTTTCTTTCTTGGAGGTGCCGGTTGTTGCTGGAAGCGGACCTCTTATTCCTTTGTCTTCTTTTCGTGCAGATTACTTCCCGGACCCCACTGACGCCATCGGCCAGGCGATCGAGGCACGACGCGAGGAGCGAAGGCGGGTGGGCGAGGAGATTGCGCCGGACCGGCCTCAGACTCTGGGCGAGCAGTTCCGGGCCGTCCAGCTTCGCCTAGTGCCGGTCCGCCGGCTGCTCCGCTACTTTTAGCTCGCCGGGTCCTAGGTGTTGGAGGGGCTCTGGCCGGGTGTGAAGGTGCCCCGAACTCCCAGACGGACCGCCGACTGGTTCGAGGTGGCGGCCGAGCGGCTTGAAGCCTGGAAGGGTGCCGCAGCGTGGGCAGGCTCCAGGGCGACGCTGGAGTTCATCAAGGCATGGTACCCTGGCGTGAACTTGGACCAGCTGGCCACGTTCCACTAGGAGGTGGGACCGGAGCTGGAGGCAGCGCGCGAGGAGATCGCCAAACACACGGCGGCTCTTGCGGACCACGCCGACGTCGACGTCTTCATCCCGAAGTGGGCGGAAGACGGCACTGAGGTGCCGCCGTCCTGGTTCGGGCTGAACCAGGGCGAGGGGGAGGACCAAATGGAGGAGATCGCCTCTAGTGATGAAGGCACGGAGGAGGAGAGCGAGGACGAGGAAGGCGATGATGTCACACCAGACAGCGGAGCGACCCGCCGGACTCAGCCCGACCCGGCCTTAGCAAGCCACTACTTGGAAAAGGGCTATAGATGAAATGGCCACTAATGGCGCACCAGACATGTGGTGCGCCACTACTATATAGCAGTGGCGCACCATGTGCTGGTGCGCCATTAGTTTGAAAGACAATAATGGCGCACCAGACACACGGTGCGCCACTAGTAACAATTTTTTTTATTTTTCCAAACATACTAATGGCGCACCAGGGCACAGTGCGCCATTACTAGTTCTAACTAGTAATGGCGCACCAGCCTCATAGTGCGCCACTACTATAATTTTTTTTGCAAAACTACTAATGGCGCACCACCAGCAGGTGCGCCATTAGTAACCAGGGTTACTAATGGCGCATTTGTAGGTGGTGCGCCATTAGTAACCCGGGACCAGCTAGATATTTTGGACAGCCACACCTACCCACTCACAGCCTTGATGTCATGCATATCACGAAGAACGTGTGTGAGAGTCTGCTTGGTACCCTGCTCAACATGCCAGAGAGGACCAAAGATAGGCCGAAAGCAAGGGCAGACTTGAAATGAATGGGCATCAGGGAGGAGCTTCACGCTAATGATGAGGCGAAGTAGGACACGGAAAGTCATCGCAAAGGCAAAAAGGCCAAGACCGGAAATGACTTCCCTCCCGCGTGCTTCACTCTAAGTCAGGAGGAGATCGATCAGTTTTTCACCTGCCTCGTAGGAGTAAAACTTCCTTACAGTTACGCGGGGAAGATAAGCAGATACCTAGACTCAGCGAAGCAGAAGTTCAGCGGGATGAAGTCTCACGACTGTCACGTGCTGATGATGCAGATACTTCCAGTTGCAATCTGTGGGATCATGGACGCGCACGTCCGTGAAACGCTATTTGGCCTATGCAACTTTTTCGACGTCATCTCTCGGAAGTCGGTTGGCGTGAGGCAACTCAGAAGGCTACAGGAAGAGATCGTGGTGATACTATGCGAGCTTGAGATGTACTTCCCGCCCGCATTCTTCGACGTTATGGTGCATCTGCTGGTCCATATCGTGGAGGATATCATCCAACTCGGGCCGACGTTCCTGCACAGCATGATGCCGTTTGAAAGGATGAATGGTGTCATCAAAGGATACGTTCGCAACATGTCACGTCCAGAGGGAAGCATAGCCAGGGGCTTTCTGACCGAAGAGTGCATCTCCTACTGCACGAATTATCTAGGCATCGAGAACCCCGTTGGTCTGCCCGTCAACAGGCACCTCGGCAGGCTCGCTGGATGGGGTCACCGTGAGGGTCGCCGCGAAATGCATGTCGACTTCGAGGGTCGACTCGCCGACTTTGAAAGAGCAAACCTAGTCGCGCTACAACACATAGACGTGGTCGATCCTTGGGTGGTAGAGCACAAAACCTTTATTGAGAAGACGTACAATGACCGAGGCCAACAGAGGACGGACGGAGATATAATCAAAGAGCACAACTCATGTTTCACGCGTTGGTTCAAGCAGAAGCTTCTGTCGTACCCTTTACATGAGGATTCTTCCGCGGAAGAACAACTCATATTCGCCTTGTCACAGGGCGCCGAGCACAACCTGATGACGTATGAGGCGTACGATATCAACGGCTACACATTCTACACCGAAGACAAGGACATGAAGAGCGATGGTTATCAGAACTCCGGGGAAACGATGGAATCCTACACCGGTAACGACAAGGACAGATACTACGGAAGGATCGAGGAGATCTGGGAGCTGAGCTACGCTGGAGAGAAGGTCCCGATGTTCCGTGTCAGATGGGCCAAGAGCGTCATAAAAGAAGACCGGTATTTCACCACCATGGTTATACCCGAAGCCAAATCCAAGACCGCAGGCGCGAAACGTCACCGCGAAAAATGAGCCATGGGTACTGGCTTCCCAAGTGGACCAATGCTTCTTCATTACCGACCCGTCAAAGCCCAGTCGTGTTGTCGTGAGGAGAGGCAAAAGGAAGATCATCGGAATGGATGGAGTCGCCAATGAGCAAGACTTCGACAAGTACGGCGACCCGAAGATGGAACATGACGACAATGATGAAGTATCAGCATACACCACAAGAAGAAGCAGGACCACCCTACCTAAAGGACGTCCGTTCAAGAGAAGAACTCCATTTACGAAAAATAAGGGCAAGAAGATTGTGAACAGATAGCTAGCTAAGATCGATTGTATTTAAATTGTAGCCTTCATTTCTCGATTGTATTTCATGGGCACTTTTTGAACTCATGAATATTTTTAAATTACATGGACACTCGATCTCGATCCCCCTCCATCTCGATCACTATCCCACCTCGCCAGATCCGGTCCCCCTCGCCGCTGAGCACCCCCCGCACCCTCTACCCCGCTCCACCGGCCGCCGCCGCCGACCCCCCGCACCCTCCCCCGCTCCACCGCCGCCGACGACCCACCGCACCCTCCCCTACTCCACCGCCGCCGACGACCCACCGCACCCTCCCCGGCCCGCTCCACCGCCGCCGACGACCCCCCGCACCCTCCCCGGCCCGCTCCACCGTCACAAATGAATGCAACTAAAATAGCAAAAAAAACAAATTTGATTATATTTCCAAATAACAAATTTGATGATATTTTCAAATAATAAATTTGATGATATTTTTTCATATTCATAAATATTTTCAAATAACAAATTTGATGATATTTTTTAAAAAAATATTACTGTTTTTATAAAAAATTATTACTATTTCATATTCATATTCATTTTCTAAAAAATTATTAGATGCAACAAAAAATAATAATAATAAAATTACTTATGGCGCAGCTCTGGCTGGTGCGCCATTGCTATATAAAAAACGATTACTAATGGCGCACCTCTGGCTGGTGCGCCATTGCTATATAAAAAAAGATTACTAATGGCGCACCGATCGTGGGTGCGCCATTGCTATCTAAAAAAACATTCTAATGGCACACCGCTTTGGGGTGCGCCATTAGTAAGTTTCCCCCCTAGCTAATTCCTCCCTCTCCCTCGCCAGATCCCCTTCGTCCCTCTCCCTCGCCAGTCTACCCGCGCGCTCACCTGACCCACGACGCCGCCGCCCCGACCCCCGCCCGACTCCACCCCCGCCGCCCCCGCGCCCCCACCACTGCAGCTCCCCCGCGCCGCCGCCCCCGCACCCCCGTGCCCCCACCACTGCAGCTCCCCCGCGCCCCCCATCACTTCAGCTACCCCGCGCCGCCGCCCCCGCGCCCCTGTGCCCCGAGCCGGAGGAGGAGGACCAGGAGGAGGATGAGGAGGAGGTCTTCCTCTTCGACTACGAGGACCCGGACGAGCTCGGACGCCCTTGAGCCATCCCTTCGACGCCCGCCGATTTCCTCCGCCTCGGCCACCATCGCCACCGCTCGACGCCGAATTCCGCCGCCTTGACTAGCTCCGGCTACCCCGAGTCGCCCTCGACCTCCCCAGTGAGCACCCGAGCCGCTTCCCCCTCTGTGTTCTTGTGACGCATTTTGTTGTTTGTAATCCTGGAATGTCAACGAATGGTTTCTTTGCTGAATCCAAGGTGATTGTCAAAGTTTCTTGTGATTTAAGCCCAAAGTCTGAACCAAATCTTCAGTTTGTTCCATCTAATGTCATACTTTGGTTACTCCCCTGTCATGCTAATCTCACATTCCAGTATACTTTAGTTCGAGACATGGATGGATCATTCTGTATGTGTGCATTGGTGAAAAGAGAAGGAAAAAGAATTAACAAGTTTAACATTTGGGCAATTAGAATCTGGCCAGATAGTAAGGGACAGAAAGTTGTGCAATCTGAAATCCTGTCTGAGTGGCACATATAGAAAGCCTAGATTTATTTTTCTTCTCCTTACTCTACTGTATGCTAGGAAAATGTGTACTAGTGCATCCGTAGTACTACTAGTGCCACTTAGTGATGCTCTGTGTGCTTGTTTTCTCGATCCAAATGGGTTACCAAGTTGGAAGTTAACTGCAGACAGATGAGGAAGTTGAAGTATTCAGTGCTATCTTGTGATCATTTCCTTCACACCATCCTGTAGGATGTTTAAGATGTTTTTAAAATGGGCAGTAAAATGACCAAATAATCAGATGTACAGTTTTTCACGATGTACACTCAAAACTAATGACTCTGAATCTCTGCTACTGAACATCATACATTTCAGATATGACACTGTTTGGACATTTGTAAAATCCAGTGCTTGTGTATCTGCTGTTTGGATTAAGAATTATGAATAGCACATCCTAGGACATGAACTAGAATTATGAACAGGACATCCTAGGAGTAGATGAACATTTTGTGGTTCTGCTAGGACTTGCTCCAGATTTTTTAACCCTAGGATTTCTTTTCTTTTAGTTCTTTTCTTACAGAAAATTTACTGAAAATTCAGAAACTTGGAGTAACCTGTGGACTGTACTTTTGTGATCTCCTACTCCTGAATCTTACTACTACAAGCACAAGCAGTACAAATAAGGCTAGAATTTACTCTGAATTTTGACAGTAAGAAGAAGAATGAAAATGCAAGGAGTAAATAAGAATAAGAATAAGAATTTTACTTATGATATGATGATGAGGCAAATCACTAGCAGACAACTGCCAAGAATGCAGGACTATTTTACTCTGCCTAAGAATATGCATGTCTTGTTTTCTGGTTATGGATATTGTATAGTACTACATATCTTGTTTTTTTGTAATATAATGCTTACCAAAGGTTTCAATATTTTGCTGTTACCATTGTTCTTTGAGCATAATTCTTTTTCATTTCCTACTATCCTTATTCTAATTCTCTTAAATTGCTATGTTGTGTGTAATAGAATTAGATCTTGGATCTGCTAGTGGACTTTGGGAGTTTGTTTACCTGGCACCATTCAGTCAAGTAGCCATTCATGTGAACTTTTATTTTGTCCATATGAAAGCAGAGGACCATATGGTCTGTGGCCTTTTCATCCATCATTTACACTGTGAATCCAACACCAGTGGTGCTGCTTTGTTTCTGTGATCACATTGTGGTGCCTGGCACATTTGCCCCATCACTTCGTTACCCCTTTCTCCTGAAATGTTGATTAATTTCCGTTTCGGTTGAGATTGGGGCCCTCCTAGGTCAAGAAAATTAGCAAAGGTCATGCCCAATTTTCTTGACCTAGAAGGTGCCCGATTCTCAACCGAAACAAAAATTAATCAGCATGTATCTTGACATCAACCAATAGTAGTGATCTAGTGCTTTAGTGGTTGGATTAGTTTAGTATTTTTTCACACACTCAGACACCCTTGCTTGCCATGTGTGTGAGAGAGATAGTGAGAGGAGACAAGAAGAAGGGGGTTAGGAAGATGCTGCCTGCTCATCAAAGCTAACCATCTCCCCCTTTTCACCCCTTTTCCTTTGTCTTTTGTGGGTTGCAAGGAAGCTACTGGTTCCATCCCACAACACCTAGCAACAACACACTAACAGGTTCCATCCCAAAACACCTAGGCAATATCACAAACATCTCTCAATTGTTCCTTGACAATAACCAACTTTTTGGCGACATTCCTCGAGAATTAGGTTATTTGGTCAACTTAGAGATCTTGTTCCTTGACAATAACCAACTTTTTGACCAAACTTTTTTCCTATTTAGAGCGAAACATGGCCCACAACGATGAGGCCGGCGGTTCGGGCGGCAAGCAATTCTGGGAGCTGTCCCAGGAGCTGGAGGAAGAACCTCACCGCTATGAGGACGATGCCGCGGAAGACACCGATCCTGACTACACAACCCCTAGTGGGGTCGGGGATGACACCACTGATGGTGCCGCCGAGGATGCCACCACTGATGATGGCGGCGCACGCACAGATGGCAGCCAACCGAAGAGGCAACGGAAGGACCGGCGCCCGAGCGTGCTCGGCACCGTCAAGGAGGAATTTACTGAAGTGAACTCCGACGGGCATCCAACGGCGCCCAAACAAGTAGTCAAGGGGTACTCGGTTCAGCTCGGGTGCATTCTCCGGAGCACCGTCTCGATCAACACCGAGAACCTAAGGCATAAGGACCGAGGGAATTTGCGCAGCCTCCTCTTCACGAAGCTGCACGAACGATACAAGTTCCCCGCTGAATTTGCAAACACACGCCTCTCAGGGAATAAAGTGAACAGTGCCGCCCTCACGAGGATGAGCACGGCCCTGTCTACTTGGAGAAGCACGGTGAAGGCAATGATTGAAAAAGGTGATAGTTATGAGAAGATCAAGGAGAAATATCCTTTGATGAGCGAAGAGGACTACAAGGAGTTCAAGATCAAGTGCGAGAGCAGCGCAACCTCCGAATCGAGTCAGTGGGGGAAAGAAATGCGGCAGTTGAACTTAGGGGTCCACCAACTCGGTCCCGGCGGTTACAGAGTGGCGGAGCCTATATGGGACAAGGAGGACGCGGAGCGTGCCGAGCAAGGCCTACCGCCCCGCTTCGAGAAATTCCGTGACAAGCAGACCAGGAACTTTGTCAGGGCCCGGTACAAGGAGGACCCGGTAACAAAGGAGCTTACCACGGATCCGAAGACCAGGGCACTTGAGCTTGTTCTGGTAAGGAATACACCCCCGCGTAATTAGCTCCATATGGTTGCATTCTAATTAATGAAGCCAAATTTCTAAATGGTTCACATTCCTTCCGCAGGAGGCTGAAAGCAGTAGCGCGGGGTCGTCTCAGAGCTCCCCTTTTGACACCCCTTTAAATAGGGCGTTGAACATAATGAAAAACAAGGATAAGCTCAGTAAGCCGTCGTCAGCTGGTCGTGTGGCCGGCAAAGGCTTGTCCACAAAATGGTCGTCATACTATACCGCTGGTGGGCGAAAGGAGAAAAAGACCAGCTCGGAAAGCCAGTCGCGCGAGGTTCAAGAACTCAAGGCACAAGTGGCGCGGATTCCGGAGATTGTCCAAGAGCAAGTGCAACAACAACTGGGAACGACGCTCACCGCCATTGTGCCTACCTTGATTCAGGGGCTGACGACGTGGATTGCGGGCGGCCAACAGGGGCCTCCCCCGGTTCCCAGCTTCACGGCCAGCAACTCGCACAACGCGCAGACGGCGCCATTGGTGTCTCCGGCGGAGGCGGTATTCGTGTCTCCGGCGCCGGCACGGGCATTGGAGCTTAATGCACCCGGGTGTACGCCGGCCGGCACCTCGCCAGCAAGCGGCCCCTCCGTCAGTTGCACGCCCGCCGTTGGCGGTGCCTCGACATTAGCCGAGCTCGACGGCATCACGGTAACTAAGCCTCTCGGCCGATGACTTCATCTCCTTGCCTTTGACTGGGCATCCCTGACGCCCTACATGTTTTCGCAGGGCGCCGCCGACGTTCCTTGCACTCTCCTGCACTTCGTGGGCGGCGAGTTGGTCGATGTCGCCAAGGGCAGAATCGTTCAACCGGGCAACCGCGTGTTCCACGGTAATCCGATGCCACCCACCTTGTATAGGGTTGAACTGGTTCGGGTGCTGCCAGGCTGCGACGAGTTGTTACCTCCGATTCGACCCGCTGGGGCCGACGAAGATGATGTGATGACCCTCAGCGCCTGCGTAAGCTGGCCCCTGCTTTGGCCGAAGAGCCAGATTCGTTTGGGGGCGGGGGACACCACCCCACAGACAAGACCGCCAGTCGTGCCAGCGCCAAGCCATGGCAAGAACGCCGCAACGCTACCGGACATGCCGGACATCCCTATGGCACAGGATCCGGACATGCATATGGCACAGGATCCGGACGACGACGACAACGACGACGGTACATTTTCCAACGTCGATAAGTACTTTGCCGAACATGGGTACGGTGACGAGTTCTGCGGGCCTCCTTCTCAAGAACCCAACCCTGAAAAAGACGACCGCGATCTAGCTGGTACGGCGGAGAAACCCAATTGCAACAGGCGTCGTCTGGCGTTCAGTTCTCAGGAGACGCCTCCAGCTGCCGCCTTCACCGAGCCTCAGATAGCTGAGGTGCGAAATATTATCAGCCCCAACACGCTCAAGAAGGCGGTCTGTGAGCAGAACTCGATCCCATTACAGCAGATCAGGAAGAAGGGACGGAAACGAAAGACTAACAAGGGCGCCGGTGCGAGCCAGCCGGCACCGAGTACGATCCGTGCTCAGGACGGGCCACCTTCACCTAAGGATATCTCGAGGAGGGTGCATGTGGCGGGTAGGGCGATGCTACCGACAAATATGCTCAATGCTGCAACCGGTGCTATGCGGAGTCTGCATGACAGTGTTCTTTCTTTGGAGAAGCGGCGTCTCAGAGAGAATGATGTGGCATACCCGGTTTTCGTGGCCAAGGTGCCAGAGGGCAAGGGCTTTGTGGATAGCGCCGTCGGGGGTACGATCGTCCTGCGGTTTGATGACATCTTTGCTATGTTTAACCTTCATCCGCTGCACTACACCTTCGTTCGGCTGTTTTCGCTGAGTATGGAGATGCGGATCATTAGAGACAAGACCCCGGACATTGTGATAGTCGACCCCTTCTACATGCGTGCCAAGATCTTGGGCAGCGCTGGGGACCGGCAAGTCGCGAGTTCACACCTCGAAGGCGTCATTCTGGCAAACCCAGATAAGGATAACTTCCTCGTGCCTTACTTTCCCGAGTAAGTCATCCCCTAACCGCCCCGTAACATATGATTTCTTAGATTTCGATCGTTCTTTTTTTTCTAACATTCCGTGTTCTGTGCAGTGACACACATTGCACACTCATCCTCTTAAGCCCGAAATATTCCATGGCCACGTATTTCGACCCGGACCGTGACTCCAAGATAGACTACACAAATATCAAGAAAGTTCTTGATGATGCTCTCCCCGGCTACGCCGCATCTGGAGGCACCTTTAAGAGGCCAGCTCGTAGGTACGGCAGGCACGTGTTCACCCACAATACGACGTTCCCCTGCGTCAAGCAGCCGCCTGGCGGTCAGAAGGATGCCTACTATGCCCTCCATCACATGCGGGCGATCGTACGGGACCATAATCACCTTCTGCTACCAAATAATCTCAAAGATTGGGCCGCAAGCTTGGCGGCAATCCAGGACGCGGACATCCGACAAGAATTCTTTCGCATCCAGTCGGAGTTTGCAGAAATCATCCATCAAGATGTCCTTCGTACCTCGGGGCAGTTCTACCTCAAATATCAACCGTCCAACAGTGAGATAGACACAACGCTACAAATGCAGGCTGACAACGCCCGTGACTTCATGACCATCACGACAAATGGCGGCTTCATCCACACTCCGGTCCCATGAGTCGAGTCGAAAGTAGTGATGCTATGTGTAGTTCTGAAACATCGATTAGCTCATGTTGTAATTAAACTTTAATGAACTTGTATGTCTCTTTGGTTTGGACAGTCGTTCAACTTAGATGTAATCGATGCTATTTATTAGTAGGACCATGAATCGTGCTATTAATGTCTTGCTTTTCTCTTCCGATCCTTTTGTTGCATACTTATATATTGCTTATGTATTGTCTGTTGTTTGGCTAGTGCATAGAGATGCCGTCGTATGTCGTGTACAAGGGTAAGGTTCCCGGAGTCTACGACGACTGGGAGGAGTGTCGGAGACAGGTTCACCGTTTCAGCGGTAACAGTTACAAAGGGTACACCACTAGGGCGGAGGCGGAATCTAGATACGCGCGCTATCTAGCGGGAGAGAGGAGGGAGCGTTGGAGGAACCGGATGAAGACCAGTTTCATCGCGATGATGCTCATCGTGATGACCGCAGCTCTCTTCTATGTGATGGTAGTTTAGATGATCGATATCGACTTGTAATGTGAAGACAAACTCGCTACTCGCGGTCTCAAGACTTGTAATGTTCTATCTTTGTTCGGTCTTTTGAATTCGGAGACTAATATGATGAATTGTATTCGGAGACTAATCTTCTATTGTATTCGATGAATCTACTATTGCTGTGTGGTGCTGTCTATATTCTGTCCAATAATATATTTTGTAATCTGTGCAAATATCAGAAAAGAAAAAAAAATAATCCCTAATATACATACTAATGGCGCATCACCCCAACGTGCGCCATTAGTATGCCAAAGGATACTAATGGCGCATCACCCTGCAGTGCGCCATTAGTATGGCAAAGCACATGTGTAAATATTGCCCCCTGGGAGGCACACTAATGGCGCATGTTAGTCTATACTAATGGCGCACGGCGTGATGCGCCATTAGTATACTAGATACTAATGGCGCACCAGTGGTGCACCATTAGTATTTAATACTAGTGGCGTGGTACTAGTGGCGCACCAGTAGTGCGCCATTAGTAGGCAAAACTGGTGCGCCACTAGTAGGCCTTTTCCTAGTAGTGCGTACGCAATATAAAATGGTTGATATGGAGAGAAAAAGAAAACCACTATATATACACTAGCAGGAGCCTAAGCTACAAGCCTGCTTGCTTAGGTTGGTCTCTTCACAAGCATAGAACGACGGTGGCCACACCGCTGATCACATATCCGGCCTGATCCTGCAGCTGGGGGAAGGGAACAATGTTCTGCGTAGACGCGGTCGACATCGGCGAGGGAGAAAACCCACAGTCGGTGCGTCCCAATCGGGGGTCACCGTGGTATGGGCCGATGCCGTGTCCCAACCGCCCTTCTAGATACAGCCCGACGTCCCAGGTAGTCCATCTACCTTTTGGAGCCGGCTTGCTCCACTGCCGCAGCTCCCCACGTAGCTCCATCTCCATGTCGATCTTTCTCTACTTCTACCTGCTTCTACTTGTCATGAGTTTATGTCTCATGAACTAGTGCCAGTACTATTATTCTAATCACACTTCTTCAATATCTTTGCCATCAGGGATGCTCAGCTCGATTTTAGTGGAACTGCACAAATGCATCGTATGATCTGAGGGTGCCAGCCGTCTTTCCTTCGAGAGGTTCTACCTGGCCAGGAAATTAAATCTTCTTTAGGGTTTAGGGTTTAAGTCGTAGTGACCCCATTAGTAGTTTTTCTTTCGTACACGCTCTCACAACTTTTGTCTTTAGTTGTGAAGTAAATATTGGCTATGATCTATGAATCATTGAGATGCATCAACATGCGTGTTAGTTTTCCTTTGTATTTGATGGAATGTTGTGATGGGGCAACCTTGGAATAGGAATGAAAATGGAGTGGATAGTTTCCGTTTTTCCGGAGAAAAAAAGGAAACGGAGAGAAACCAACGTTTTGTTTCGTTGGATCGCGCCATCGAGCAAAACCAATGTTTAAATCACGTCTATCGTGTTCGTGTCTCACCCTCCTCCACGGCTCGACCCCACACGGTCGCTCGGCATGCCACTCACCGCAAACCGAGTATACAATAACTTTCCCACCTGCTTGTCGATGGATCGCGCCATGGAGTACTAGCACTACTGGAAGAGATTGACGAGTTGGGGGAGGACAGCTAGCTGTAGCATGCACTCCCAAGAACTTTTTACATGCAGGTTGTGGCCGGCTATTGCGACCTTTGAACGCAGAGCAGTCGCGTGCACTAGGAAGCGGCGCGGGCGATGCTCTCTTGGCCGGCGCGCTGCTTCAATGCCGGCGCTAGTGAGAGGTCGTGTCCTGTCGGTGTACAATACTAGGGGCTCTCCTTTTTTACCCCTTTTACTTGTGCACGGGCAGTCGGAGCCACACGCCGCGGCACACACTTGGCAAGGCAAGGGAGGTGAACCAAGGTGGAACCAGAAGCACATGACAAAGCAAAGCAATGCCAAGGCCAAGACGCAGGGAGCAAAGGGACGAAGCAAGTTCCCCCGGCAAGATCCTTGCCGGGGCGACCTCTACGGCCCCAGCAAGACCCTTGCCGGGGAAGCCCGCCCCAACACCAACGGAGCGAGCCACCCTTGAGCCCACGGTTTCCAACACCATCAACTGCGTTGGGCCAGGGCTCGGGAGGCACCTCCATGGTGGCATGCAGATCTTTGTGAAGACAAGGAACAACGCTCTTAATCAAAAGAGTGAGAGACGACGAGCCTCTACAAAATCCTTGCCGAGGGAATCCACAAGGCCCCCGGCAAGATCCTTGCCGGGGACGACCGTAATGCCACGACAAGACCCTTGCCGGGGCCCCGGCAAGGCCCTTGCCGGGAGCATCCGCGAGGCCGCCGCCAGGCCCGCACCCACCAAGCTTTCCACCGCCAATCCCATGCAGCTGCCAGCCCACCAGCCGGGCAGGCACCTGCGTGTCAATGAAGGGCTCCTTCGCCAACTCATCACGTGCTTACATGGTGGCATCCAGATCTTCTTGAAGGCTCCACCACCGCGCCACCTCAACTGCTTGCCTGCCTACATGGCGCCGCATGCATCGCTGGCCGAGGCGCGTGTCGAAGCAAGGAGAAGCGGCGACGGATGGGACGGGCCTCGCTCCCGTCCCCAATAAAGCGAGGGGACACCTAAGCTACGCATTGAATGCGCTTTGTCCCGGAATGGCTAGCGATAAGCTTAGGCACACTACCTCGATGCCACCTCCTGGTGCCACTGTGGCGATCCCTTTGCCTATAAAAGGAGACCCAAGGCATTCAAGAGAAGGATTCGGACCCTGGGACAAGTTACGCTCCCTGTAGCTAGTTCGAGCTCCTCAAGAACGCAGATATACAACCACCAAAGCAGGACTAGGGTATTACGCATCTCTGCGGTCCGAACCTGGGTAAACGATTCTTGTGCTGGTACTGACTGTTGATCCTGCTCTCCTCACCACTCCAGCGCCCTGCAACCGTAGAAGGGATTCCTTTGATCCCATAGGTGTCGTTTCACACTGACACGTCCGCTCTGGCCGGGCATGAATACGGCACTGACCGTTTCCGGTGGGAAGCATGCACGGGTGATGAAAAGGGTTCGGGTTGGTTAGGACCGGCCGTGGCAGCGGTCCGGACGCCGCAAACAAGAGATGATGTACGTTAATATTGTTGCGTATATAATTAACAACATAAATAATGTGCCAGTTGGACAAATATGATTAGAGATGGAGATGGAAATGGAATTTTACGTAAACACGGATATGCATGTCTATGTCTATGTGTGTGTGCGCGACGACTCTCGCGACCTGGAAGTGGGGGCGTGTTTTTGATCAAGTTTTCTTTCTTGGTACGTTAAAAAATTGTCCACCAGTTTTCGTTTCTTTTTTCGGGAACACGCGTATTCTATTTAAAACCACTGCTATGGAGAGATTTTTTTACTCCATTATAGCCTCTTGTTTGATAGAGTTTCTCGCGTCTCGCTCTCTCACCCTCTCCATATCAAAACAAGATGACAGTGTCAACTCTATCTCTCTCCTCATCGGTGGTCACAGATCCGGCCGAATCCCGTCCGCTGCGGGAGGTGAGGAGGTGCAGCGTTGACGTTGTCGCCGTCGGTGATGGACGAAGCCGATGCGCACCGTCCTCTTGGAGCCGGCGCTGGCGCGGACGAAGGTCCTCTGCGTCCTTGTTCGTTGCTGTCGTGTGGGCAGATCCCGCCCGCCCGCTTAAACGACATCTCGCCCACCTGAGGTATAACTTCTTGTACTGGTCCAGCTCCCCAGGTTGCTGCGTGCGGGTTTTCTTCTATGCGACTACTCCCCGGCTCCCCATGTATAGTAGCTAGGGTTCGTTGGCTGGTCCAACATCACCTACTATTATAGTGGAAATGCCACTCGAAAAGTTGTCCTGATTTATGCCTCGGTGGAGGTATACATGTTTTTTCGACAAAAAGCACATGGTGGTTGTGCGGTCATTGTCCATATGCTCCTATTGCTGCTGCTAATCTAATACTATCACTGGTTAAATGAAGAAATGCTTTTTTTCTCGGGTATCCTGGTTTAGTTCCCATCAAGATAATCATGATGCTTCTGTTTGTTGGTGTACTTTTAATTAATTCTTATTGACAATTGAGATGTCGTTGTTAATCTTGTAAAACAAAGTAACAACACTGTATCCCTTTTTTATATTTTTGGAAACAGTGATGCGTATCGCCATACCCAGGCATGTCTTCCTCAACTTTAGTGGAACTGCACAAAATTGGATGGCCATTGTTGTTCCGCCTCACTGTCCTCTGCCACGTGGTTCTTCCATCCTCGAGCTTGATTACTGAGAAGAAACAGACCACAGTGAGGATTTGTCGAACTTCATAGGTGCCTCACCCAAACTTGATGCCAAATGGATGATGCATCACCACGATGACCTATCGATGCTCATGGTTGCGCCTCATGGTTGCGTCGGCTGGTGAAGCTGATCGATTTTCAATGAAAAACATGCTGTCTTCCATCAGTGCTCTTTGCTGGTTACGCACAAAGATGATATCCTTCGTCAGTTCACCTTGGTTGCATTGGAGACGCAGTCGTCTTTCACGTTGGTGCAATTTTATCACACAATTGGCTATGAACCAAATGTTTCCTCGAAGAAGGATCGACGTTGGTACTAAGAGCATAAGTTTTGTATTGATTTCTAAGCCTTCTCACAACTTTGTCTCCAGCTCCCCTGTAATTTTATTTGTCCAGCTATTAACTTTGATTAAAAAATGGTGTGGACTAAAAACCCGGATGGACGTAGTAGCCCTCCATTTTTATTTACTCCGCATATTAGATTTGACTGAAGTCAAACTTTGTAAAGTTTGACCAAGTTTAGGCCGAACACAACAAACCATAATTATTAGAGAGGGCAAACTGTACATACTCTCAAACCTTTCCGATAATTGAAATTAAAATTCTTTATTTGTACACACTCTCACACGTTTCCGATAATTTGGCGCATGTGTGGTTGTTCACTTAAGGGAGGGTAGTGTACCGCACGTGAAGGACAGGAAGTGCGACCAGGACGCGTGGATCGTTAGTTCATCGGAAGTAGTAGTAGTTTTCTTCACTGTACGTTAAATAAAGAGTTTCGTTTCGTACTTACACAATTTAAAACGATTGTTATGGAGAGAATAAGAAAACCACTCCACTATATATTAGTCGTATACACGAGTACTATATGGACGCAGCTTCATTGACTTTAGTGCACCTGCCTTTGGGTTTATGACAGGTGGGCCCAAAATGTGGCTGGCTCACCTGTCATACAGCCAAAAGCAGGTGCAGTTAAGGCACCGGAGCTCAGTCCGTACTACAGTAGTATATATATAAGCTGGAGCCTCAGCGCTTGTTCGCTAGGGTTTGCACTCTCCACACTCTCGCCGCACTACATATATATACACGCTGGAGGCTCGGCGTTCCTTTGCTAGGGTTTGCTATATTCACAGTCTCTCACCCTCTCTTCACCAGATCTAAACAAGACTGCATTGGCCTCTTGTCTCTCTCTCCCCCCTCACAGCTGGTGAAGGAGGCGTCCGGATCCCGTCGCACCGGGAAGGGGAGGAGGTGCAACGTTCACTCTATCGCCTTCGGCAAGGGAGGCAATCCACTGCCGGCTGCGTTGTTGTCTTTCACCCAGCGCCTGTGCGGGAGGGCCACTGACCCCTTCTTCCTCGCTGCCGTACGTAGTGTGGGCAGATCTGGCCTCCCGCCGCACGCCTTGCCACATCCCGACGACCCTAAGGTATAAGTTTCTTTGAAACCATCGTTGCTCTAGCTGCATGTGGATCTTTTTCGATCTATAGTCGAATCTAGGTCTTGCTTCAAAGAGGAAAGAAGGGTGCGGTGGGCTGGAGCATGAATCTAGGACGTGGTTCAATGAGGAAAGGAGGGCCGAAAAGTAGTATAGACTGGCTATCCAGCCACTTTGTTGGTCGAAAGGGGAAAAAGGGGGTAACCCAGTACACACATCTGTAAGGAACCGATCTCTTTGTTGAAAAGGGAAAGAAACTGGGGGGTCGGGTAGTTTTTGTAGGACTAGATTTGCTGCCCTCACATAGGAAAAAGGTTCGAAGAGAACAAATATGGGACCAACGAAGATATGTTGCTTGGCTACATAGTCTGCATTACCCATTTATACGTGTGGACGCACATGGTGCTGGCATGTCCCATACAGCTATTTTGCTGTTGTTAATCTAAGAATGCCGCCGGAAAATTGAAGCAATGCAACTGTTAAAAGTAAATTACATTTTTAACGAATGTTGTTTTAAGAGAATGTCTCTGTTAATATGAATCAATGCAACCGTTCTAGAAATGCTACTATCCTACTTTGTTTTCCATCAAGAAAAGTTAGATGCTTCTTTCTGTCACCGTTTGTTTCTTCCTCCTTTATCGACAAGTAATTGTTTCCTTTTTGCCTCTGTTAAAATAGGGGTATCTCTTCAACTTGTTGCTATTGCGAGATTTTGCTTCGGTACGCGAAACACTTTGCTTGATTTCAGTGCAACTGCACAAAACATGATTGGAGTTCCTATTCGTGTTGGCAGATTCGTAGGTGATCTTGTGTGCGTCATGATAGATTGGTACTTGCCTTCACCCACATGATCGTGCAGTGTGCTTTGAGATGTTGTGCTACTTGTATTGGTACTATTTTAAATAAATGTTGAATTGAAGCTATTGTATTGCTCTCTTTTCCCATTAAGTAGTGAACAAAAATGGTACCAACCCAGACTTGATGCTTGTTGCTTTGTTACAAAAAACTCTGCATCACCCCCTTTATAAGTAGATGTAAGCACATGGTGTTGTTGCGCCCACTCTCCCCTGGAACTGTTTATGCTTTTTGTTAATCTAATGTCGCTGGTAAAATTAATCAATGCCACTCTCAGAATTAACTAATGAATCTTATTTCAAAACTGCAACACTTCTTAGGGATTGGCGGGATTACCATTTTTGTGGCCGCATGTTTCATCCTCCTTTATTAGCCAGTAATTGATTCCTTTTTTGCCTCTGTTTAAACAGGGATATCTATTCAACTTGTTGCTATTGCGACATTTTGCTTCGCTACGCGAAACACTTTGCTTGATTTCAGTGCAACTGCACAAACCGATATTGGATTTCCTATTCGTGTTGGTAGATTCGTATTTTATGTTGGTCGTCTCATGAAAGGTCAGTACAGGCCTTCATCCACACGATTGTGTAGTGTGCTTTGAGATGTTGTGCTACTTGTATTGGTACTATTTTAAATAAATGTTGAATTGAAGCTATTGTATTGCTGTCTTTTCCCATTAAGTAGTGAACAAAAATGGGACCAACCCAGACATGATGCTTGTTGCTTTGTTACAACAAACTCTGCATCACCCCCTTTATAATTAGACGGAAGCACATATTGTTGTTGCGCCCAGTCTCCCTTGGAACTATTTATGCATTTCGTTAATCTCATGCTGCTGGTAAAATTAAGCAATGCCACTCTCAGAATTAACTATTGAATCTTATTTCAAAACTGCAACACTTGTTAGGGCTTAACGGGATTACCATTTTTGTGGCTGCATGTTTCATCCTCCTTTATTAGCCAGTAATTGATTCCTTTTTTGCCTCTGTTTAAACAGGGATATCTATTCAACTTGTTGCTATTGCGACATTTTGCTTCGCTATGCAAAACACAGTTCAACTTGAATGTCACACCAGCGACTTTGCTTAATTTTGGTGGAACTGCACAAAAGGAGATCGACATTTCATATATTTTTTGGGATATGTGTCCAGTCTTCCTCTTGAGTTGTTTCAAATCTTGGTCAAGAAAGGTCAGTACCGACTTTCATCCACATGATGCTGCAATGTTCTTTGAGATGTTGTGCTACTTGTATTGGTACTATTTTGGATAAATGTTGAATTAAAGCTATTGAACTGTTGTCTTTTACCATTAAGTGAGCAAAAAATGTTCCAACCCAGACATGATGCTTGTTTCTTTGTTACAACAAAACTCTGCATCACCCCCTTTATAAGTAGATGGAAGCATGCTGTTGTTGCGCCCACTCTCCCCTGGAACTGTTTATGCTTTTTGTTAATCTAATGCCGCTAGTAAAGTTAAGCAATGCCACTCTCAGAATTAATTAACTACTGAACCTTAGTTCAAAACTGCAACACTTGTTAGGGATTGGCGGGATTACCATTTTTGTGGCCGCATGTTTCATCCTCCTTTATTGGCCAGTAATTGATTCCTGTTTTGCCTCCGTTAAAACGAATCAGTCGCATTGTTTTAGGAATGGCACTATCCTGCTTTGTAGTTCTTTCTACATGTTTAACCAAGGTATTGTTAAGATAATTTCTTTGTTAAAATGAATCAGTCGCATTATTTTAGGAATGGTACTTTTCTGCTTTGTCGTTCTTTATACATGTTGAAACAAGGCATTGTTAAGATAATGTCTCAGTCAATATGAATGAATCACACTGATGGAGAATTGCTACTCTCCTGCTTTGTTTCCCATTAAGATAAGGTAGATCAGTTGATGCTTTTGTTCTGCGAGTGTAATTCATCAACTGTTATTTCTCAGTAATTGTTTCCCTTATACCTATTGTTGCTTACAGGGATATCAAAATTAAAGCTCGGTTTTATTCCGACTTCGATTTTAGTTGAACTGCACAAAAGGAGCCAATGTGTCCAAGGCAAACTGCTGCCTTACTGGGTCCAGTTGGTCGTTCCACTTTGCAGAAAGAAGCAGTCACTATGTGCACAACATTACAGAAGGGATGATCGAGAAGCTTTACAGAGTATTAGTAGACGCTGGTGACATGACTAGTCTGCAGAGAGCATAGGCAACTCTACAACACGTGGAGTGCACTGGGCAAAAAGTGCCCAAACAAGTACAAGAAGCCACGACAGGACTCCACGATCATAGGCATTACATATTTTGAATGGGAAAAGCTTTTCAAAGTTTAATCATTGATGTTAGCAAGAAGACGTTAGTTTAATATATTGGAATTGGAAAACCTTGTCAAAATTTGCTCATTGATGTTAGCCAGAAGACATGCATTTGATATTTTTGAGTGGGACGCCCTTTGCTGTGAGCAGCGTCGTTCATTTTTTCCTATTCTTGTGTTCAGTTTAGAAGTAAATAGTTACTCTGCTGAGATATTCCTGTGTTAAGAGTTTGTTCTGAATATTGTCTATGTAATGCCAGGCCTTGTGTTTGATTGCAAAGTTGAGCTTGGAATGTTGTGGCATGCGGCATCACGAGCTGTTCACCGTGCCTCCTGAGAATAATGCTTCGTATTGTTTTGCATGTCGATCTAATGCCAGTGATTTGCTTGTTAAGAAGATCATCCTCTTCTGTTGTTTGCATGCTTAAGAAGTTCATCGTCTTATGTTTCATTCATAGCCTATACAACATGTTGGGTAGGTTAGACATGAAACCATATGATCTTCTGACCAACTCATCATCTTAGGCCGTGATTGGATCGTCGTTTTCCAACCAAAACCGCTTGTAAAACTGACGCTTGTAAATAAAAGCAGATGGTCTCGGGCGAAGCGCTTGGTTGGTCGATTTCGACTAGTAAAATATACACTGGTCTCTCAAATTACACGCGTAACCCTCCGGCTTTACTTACAGACCTCGGGCCCTCGGTTTCATTACGCCTGTATTTTATGCGTTGTTTCCGATGACGAGTAAATTACACTTGTATGTTAATACAGGTGTGAAATAAACCAGAGCTCCCATGCGCGGCCTTACCGTTTCATGCCGTCTCAGTCTCTCGAAGGTGCTCATAGATGTCCGATGATCCTAGCTTACGGAATGAGCAGCGGGCGCTGTTTCAGACCATCCGTAGGGCCCACGAGGCCCTCTCCGTCGTCCTTCGAGTTGTTGCGCTTGCCGTGGCGCCGAGCATTGTTAACATCGTCAACGAACATGAGGATTCAGGAGATGACTTTATTTTGACTGGATGACAGTAGGGACCCACTAGGGCCATAGCCGTACGCACGCAAGTGCCTCCTTATTATGTACAACTATATATTTTTTGCTTCCTCCTGGTTTCCTGACATCACGGTCCCACACCATTGTCAACCTATGTAGTCAATATAAACGAGAGAATTGCACAATGTGCGGCCGACAGCTGGGACCAAGCAGCTCGATCAGTATTTGTGTTTTTGAGGCGTGAGCACTGCAGAGTTTTTCTTGGCGATGATTTCGTTGTTGTTCAGAGGAGAGCAGGGTATTAATTGGGCGGGCTGTGGCCCGTCTAGCCCAGGCCAGATATCCAGCCCAGATATTAATTTTTTTCAAGATGAAAATGGCTAGCCCAGCTATACGTTTTTTTGAGGAATATTCAGGCAAGGTCAACTTGTTATTCTCCGCCCCGCTGGGCTGCAAATCTTTCCTAGGAGGGATGAATTAGGCTTAACAGGAAAATGGGCTTTAAAAAATAATAAATGGGATGTAATTATAAAAACTGGGCAGCAACTATAAAAAAATGCACCAAACACGAAATTAGTTTATAAAATATTATTTATGGATTTCGAAAATCTTAATTTTTAATTGTTGCACGCGCAATGTTTTGTTGGATTTTTACGTAATACAAATTTATATTTAATCTGACTAGAAATTTCGGGATAAAAATATTTCGGATCCCATCAAAATGTGGGAAATTTTATTGAATTCTGTCTTGATCGGTTGGTTGAAATTATTAATCGTTGTCCTAGCTAGAAAATGGGCTGTACTTTTAACAAACTGTAAATGGGCTGTAGTAAATTCCATTAGAATTCAAAAATGGGTTGTACATTCTTACAAATCGCAAATGGGCTATAAGTTCTCTGCCACACACTTGTGGGCCTACTAAGTTCACACGTCCCCTAAAAAATAGGTTGACGTGTATGCAAGGCTTTGTCAACTTATTATAGTCAACACACGGTTCTCGCAGAAGTGGCCGTTGGATGTCTATCCAACAGATGTCGTGCTTCTTCTTCAATCTCGGATATTCTACCTTCGGCCGCCCAAAAACTGATTCCTCCCCCTGACATATGGGGCGCACCGTTTTGGAGGCTGACCTGTGGGCCTACTAAGTTGGCACGTACCAAGAGCTTTGTCAACTTAGTCAATATAAACGATTCAAGGTTCAGTGACTGTACGATGTCCATCCAACGGCCGTAGTGCTTGTTCAACCTCTGGTCTTCTTGCTCCAGCCGCCCGAAGCAGCGCCGGTCGTGCCGCCTGCTCCTGCCTCCCGTGGTCGGCTGTGCTGTCGCGGAGGCCTCACCGCCGCCATACTACTCCCACCGCTGGCCAGGCCGTCCCTCCACTCACCCACACCCCCTGTTATTCTGTGGAGACGGCAGCCTCACACCGCAGCCGAACTAGTGAACCCTTGTACTCCTCTCCGCGTGGGCATCCACTGCCGCGTCTTCCTCAGCTCCGCGTCGTCCCCTTCCTAGGCCTCGCCGTCGTCCACTGCCGTGGTGCTCTCGGCGCGGCGTGGTCAATGTGGTCAACGACCGACTTCCACCGGAAGAGTACTGTACGTGGAGAGGCTGACAGCTGGGTCCACGGCAGCCGCAAGGAAGTGCCTCCTTATTACGAGCAAAATAATTATTCCTCCACCTGACAGCAGGGACCCACTGGACGGGCCACTGTATTTCACGAAAAAAACATTTCCCCCCTGACTGCTGGGACCCACTGGACGGGCCATCGTATTTCGTGAAAAAAAACATTCCCCCCTGACTGCTGGGACCCACTGGACGGGCCACCGTATTTCGCGAAAAAAACGTTCCCCCCTCTGTCAGCTCGGACCCACTGGAAGTGCCTCCTTATTACGCACAAAAAATTGAATACTCCCCCTGCTAGATGGGACCCTCCTTGGTGGGAGGCTGACTTGTGGGCCTACTAAGTTGACGGGCACGGAGGACTTTGTCAACTTAGTCAATATGAACGATTCTAGCTCCAGTGGCCGTACGATGTCCATCCAACGGTTGTAGTGCTTCTTCAACCTCTGGTCTTCTTGCTCCAGCTGCCCAAAGCAGCGCCGGTCGTGTCGCATGCTCTTGCCTCCCGTGGTCGGCTGTGCTGCCGCGGAGGCCTCACCGCCCCTACTATTCCCACCGCTGGCCAGGCCCTGCGGCGACGGCAGCCTCACACCGCAGCCAAACCAGTGAACCCTCGTACTCCTCTCTGCGCGGGCTTCCACTGTCGCGTCTTCCCCGGCTCCGCGTCGTCCCCTTCCTAGGCCTCGCCGTCGTCCACCGCCCTGGTGCTCTCGGCGCGGCATGGTCAACGTGGTCAAGGAACGACTTCCATCGGACGTGGACTGTTTCGTGGAGAGGCTAACAGCTGGGTCCATGGCCGCAGCAAGGAAGTGCCTCCTTATTACGCGGAAAATAATGATTCCTCCACCTGACAGCAGGGACCCACCGGACGGGCCACCGTATTTCGCGAAAAAACATTTCCCCCTAACTGCTGGGACCTACCAGCGACATCTTCGCACGCAAGGAAGTGCGTCCATATTAAGGGCAAAAAAATGATTCGCGCCCTGACTGCTGGGACCCACCAGCTACATCTTCGCACGCCAGGAAGTGTGTCCGGGCAAAAAAAACAATTCGCCCCCTGACTGCCGGGACCCACCAGCTACATCTTCTCGCGCAAGGAAGTGCGTGACAGTCGGGAACCACCTGGTCGAAGTGTATGTAGCATTGTCATTCTGGTCGCGAACGTGTACGTACATACTGGTCAATGTAAAGGCGCGCACATGTCGTAGTAGAGGCGCGTACGTAGCATGTACACGTATGTACAGCGGCTAGTGTGCAAGAAAGAAAATACGGCCACGTACGTACATACGGGCAGGGTCTCGAACGCCTACTCGCGCATACGTACGGCCAGGGCTCATGTACATGGTTGGGTCGGAACGGAGAAACTGCATCGTCCTCGTGTTCATCGGGAGGCAACGGAATGCGTCGTGTTCATCGGGAGGCAACGGAACGCGTGGGAGCCAACCGGCTTGGACGGAATAGCCGATGGAAACGAGGCCTGGCATACCACCAAACAGAGGAAACGGCCTTGTGTTCGACCGGCCACGTTCGAAACGGGATCCTGTTCATCGGGAGGGGTCTGGCGTACCGCAAAACGGAGGAACCGGACTTGTCTTGGACCTCCTACACTCGAAACGGAGTCCTGTTGATCGGGAGGGGTGTGGCGTACCGCAAACGGACGAAACGGACTTGTGTTGGAGCGCTACGGTCGAAACGGGGGTCCTGTTCATCTTGAGGGGTGTGGCGTACCGCAAAACGGGACTCCACGGGATACTGTTCGTTTCCACCGTCGACCTCCTCCAGCCTCCACGGGCTACTGTTCATCAACCATCGACCTCCTCCAGCCTCCACCTGCGACTGTTCATCCATGGGCTCCTGTTCATCCAGCCTCCACCGCGCGCTACTCCACTAGCTACTGTTCAACCACCCCTCTCCTCGGGCTCCTGTTCAACCACCCCTCCATGGGCTACTATTCATCCACCCCTCCACCGTCTATTGCTCATCCAGTCCTCCATGGGGTCGTCCTATTCATCCAGCCCTCCACGGGGTCCTGTGCATCCAACCCCAGCCGGCTCGATCGATCGGGGTCCTGTTCATCCAAAGGCAACACCACGGGGTCCTGTTCATCCACCCCCACCGCTCACTATTCATCCAAACCCCGCCCCCCCCCCCCCCGCAACGCTCACTGTTCATCCAGAGGCAGCATCGATCGACTTTATTTAGCAGCAGTAGCGAAGGAATCGCTCGATCGGGTTCAGTTAACAGCCGTCGATCGATCGCTCGGGTTCTGTAACGCGTAGCCTTCAGTGAAATCGCTCGAGTTCAGTTAGAGCCCAACGCCTCGCTCGGGTTCAGTGAGAGCCCAACGCCTCACACACGCGCGCGTACGTGTACGAGAGAAACGCGCATCGCTCGGCCCCGACCACCCACCGTAACCGGGAACACCCTCGATATTTTCCTCGCCCTCGCTTCTACCATCGTTTTTTCCGTCGTGGACAGCCCAAAGAATGTCATGCAGCTGCGTCTCCGGCCTGCCTAGGACGAAAATCCCATTTTCTGTCATGATTTTTTGTCATAGAAGTGGGAGCCCACCACATCTATGATGATACCGGGTTTTGTCACAATTATCGTCATAGAAGTGTTATAAGTATGACAGAAAAAATCGTTCGGCCCAAAATGTCATGGATGTGTCTATTTTTGTAGTGATGCCTGTCGACGAACCTCCCAAACGCCGGCGTCAGAAGCGCCGACCTCGATCCGGCAAAAGGAAAAACAGCAACATTGTCACAGACGACGATGATAATCCGGACCAAGCCGATGACCCCACAGACCCAGCGTTGGAGCAGAACGTGCAAGAGGACGGCGAACACAGTCCGGGGATGTTGTCTGATCACAGCGATGCCGAAGATAGAAACTATCAACCTGTCTCCGAAGAGGAGATCAGTCTGGGCGACGACGAATTCGTCGTCCCAGAAGAACCCACTACAAGGGAAAACCTTATACACAGCATCTTAGCAGTAGCGCTGGATCAGGGCGCTACTACTACTTAGTAGTAGCGAGCTTAAATAAACTGCGCTACTACTACTACTTTAGCAGTAGCGAGTTCTGCTAAAGCACGCTGCTGCTATACTTGTGATAGACGCAGATGGCTAGCCCCACTTAGCAGTAGCGCGTATGCCTGACCAGCACTACTGCTACGTCCCTTAGCAGTAGCGCCTTTCTTTGAAACGCGCTACTACTTACATACCTTATCCTAGAGCGGTTCACTGCACCGGTACCCTCTCACTCACTCTCTCCCTCTCACTCGCTCTCGCCCGCGCCGAACCCGTCGTCCGCCGCCGCCGCACTGCTCGTCGCCGAGGTACTCCCTCCTCCCCATCCTCCTCCGGCCGCCCTCCTCCCACCGCCCCTCCCTCCTCCTCCTCCGGCCGCCCCCTCCCCCTCCACCCCCGCCCCTCCGTCCTCCTCCTCGGGCTGCCCCCTGCCCCTCCACTCCCGCCCCCTCCTCCTCCTCCGGCCGCCCCCTCCCCCTCCTCCCCCGCCCCTCCCTCCTCCGATCACACCAGCCTCCTCCCCCTCCTCCTCTCTCCTTCTTCCTCCTCCCTCCATCTTTTTTTCCTGTTTTTTACTATTGTATAATGTAGTTTTTACTGTTTTTAGTAAGTGTTTAAAATAATTAGTAAGTAAATTAATAAACTAGTTGAACTAGTTTGGTTTTAGTAAGAACAAGTTGAATTAATAGAAGTAATGTATTTTTAGTAAGAAAATTAATATAACTAGTTGAACTAGTTTATTTTTAGAAAGAACTAGTTTATTTCTATTTATAGTAAGTTTATTTTTATTAAGAACTAGTTGAATTAATAGAACTAGTTGAACATGTCACATTTGTTGTTATTTTTTGAGTTTAAGCAATTATTCCCGCATGAACGTCGATCGACGTCGGCTATGCCTATCCCGCATCCTCTTCGTCGATACCCGGCGTTCTCTAGGGTTTTAGTTGTATTAGTGATGTTTTATGTATGATACTATTCAAGATGTATTAGTGATAACTTATAGGGTTTTTGTTTTTGCAAAAATTGAGGAGCCCCTCCATCATCCCCACCGTCGTCCCCGTCACCGACCCCCTCCGACCTCGAGGTGAGACCAGCCAAATCTCCATGTCAATATGAGTCCTATAAGATATGATGTAGATAAAAACATGTATATCTTGTGTTGCTCAAATAGGATATGTGGTTGCCCAAGAGGCCGGTCATGTTTGCAGGTTACACCTCCGAGTGGCCTATATTTTGCCGGAGTGTTGATTAATTTCTGTTCCGGCAAATTTCAGGCGCTCGATATGTCCTGTTTTAGCAAAGGTCATGCCGGAATTTTCCGTGAATTTTGGCATGACTTGTGCTAGAATATGTAGGAAATATCGAGTGGCCTGGATTTTCTAGAAAGATAATTAAACGATATTTCGGGTTGACTTTAAGACTGTCGAGGCCGAAGAATCTTGACTGTTGTCGTGGGGGTCGTTTCTCCTTCTTCTTCGGGTGCTAGACCTTTGTTATGCACTAGGGGAAGGAGGAGTAACGACCATCACCGACGGTCACAAATGTCAGAGAGGAATCAGTGAGGGAGAGTATCCACCATATATGAGAGGACGAAGAATCCCGACTGTTGTCGTGGGGGTAGCTTCTCCTTCGTTCCCATGTGCTAGACAATTTGGTGTAATGCACTCGGGAACGAAAGGAGGAGCTACCATCACGAACGGTCGAATATATACACCACGTGAGCTGAGAGTTTTCAAGAAAAGACTCGACAGACCCATAGTCAACCCGTGATGAATAATAATGATCTAATTTAGTTTTCGTAGTACATATATTTAATTGTACAAGTTTAATCTTTGAATTATGAACATAGGAAATGTCGTCGGACGAAGAAGGTCCCGGGGAGTGCTCCTGGTGCGGCGACAACCGGGGTTTCTGCGACAGGCCTCACCTGGACGAAGGTCGGCGCTTCAGCATTAAGCTCGAGGAGGCCTTCGACTGTGAAACGGTACGCTACGACGCTAAGTGTTTTTTTCCTAATTAATCTCGACTTCTACTACTTCAACGTCTAATTTTCGTCTATTACAATTCGACTAGCTTATACCATGCCATTCAAGACACTATGTCTTGGAGAGGATGGGTTTTGAAGATCATGAGAGGAATGAAACAAAGAAAATTAACCTAAGGACCCATCATGGTATGGATTTTGAGGTAAATCTATACAATTCTGAGAGCGTATCCAATTTTGGTTGCCCGGGTTGGGAAGCACTTTGCAAGATGTATGATTTTCAAGAGGGTATGTTTGTCACCATGGATCTTGGTGATCCTGACATCAACCAAGACAATTTGGACATTTGGGTTCTTGTTGGTACGCTTCCAATTCTACCGCTATGTGAGTTCCTCAAACATAGTTATTAAGTAATGTATATTGTTTATTTCAAAATAGTTGACAGCTTATTTCCATTGATAGCTTATTTTCATTCTTCAAAGAGTGTGCGGAAGATGGTAGACAGAACCAACTACACCGATGGCTCTGAGTTAACTTATCAGGAGAAAAATCATCTGGTCGCATATTGTACTGAAATTGAGAATTACAATGCCTTTTATCGAACTCCTCCAAATTATGGTGAATACGTGCCACTAGTGCACGAGTTGAACCACGATAACTTCCGTGGAGATATCCTGGTAAGAATTTTTACTATTACAACATCCATGCATCTTTTGCATACTTCTAAAACTGAACTACATTGCTAACTACGAAGTTATTACTATGTTTTTCAACAGAAAATCCCGATGGATTGTGTGCCTCATTTGATGTATCAGAATGGTCGCCTTGATGTTTTGAACATACAGCCAGGTCGTCCTACGAATCTCACCTGTGCATACCGGATTTCTAAAAACGGTGAACACATGATAATCAAAGAATGAAAGAAATGTATGGACAATCGTAAGGAGGTTCTTGGAAGCAACATTGTGCGAAAGGCAAGAATTGGAGATAGGATAATCTCCATTCTCCATAATGGAGAGTCAGGGGCTATCTTGTTTTATGCTATTTTACCTAAGATAATATAGTAGGTCCTAAGAGAATGTAGTAGGTCCTATGAGGTATAATATGTTTATGAGAGTTGATGATGATGAGTAGTTGTGATTATGTCTAGTGACCAACTTGTATGTGATGTCTGATTGATGAAAATGATGATCATGAGGAGGTGTTATATGACAATGATGTATTATGATGATAAGTTGTTAATGATATGATGATGATGATATTTATTATATCATTGGGTGAAAGAACTGCGGATTAGTTTCAAGTGGATGTCCATCCACTTGAAACTAGTCCACGGTTCTTTCTCCCACTAATATAATAACTCATTATGATGTAAAAACATTCTCTAAATTGTTGCGGTATGAAAACTTGTATAAAGATGTATGAATACAATATGAAATAAAAAAACGGAATAATAGTAGTAGCGCGTGCCAGGAGAAGCGCTACTACTAATTACCAATAGCGCTCATAGTGGAACGTGCTGCTACTAAGTTGATATAGCGGTAGCATGGTCCAACCGACGCTACTGCTAACCTTTAGCTGCAGTGCCTTACAAGTAGCGCGGTTCCCCGCGCTACTGATAGGCTTTAATCACACTACTAGAAAAAAGGCTGTTAGTGGCGCAACAGGTTTTGCTATTAATGGCGCACTATAGGTGCGCCACTATTAACACGCCACTAGTAACAAATAGTAATGGCGCACCTCTAGTGCGCAATTAGTATACCAGATAATAGTGGCGCACCACATAGTGCGCCATTACTATGCCTAGAAGTGCGCCATTACTATCTGACTTAGTAATGGCGCACCACATAGAAGTGCGCCAATACTAACAATTTTTTTTCAGAATTTTGTTTTCAAATTTTTTTCAGAATTTTTTTTTCGTTTTTTTCTTAATCTCGGGTCACTATGGCTTAATCTCGGGTCAATATGCTTAATCTCAAGTCAAATCGCACTACGTGGTCAAACTTCCCGGAAGGTCACTGTAACACCCCGCATGTAACATGCCATATTTGTAACTCCGACTCTTGCCATTTCCGGCTATGTGTTATGATTTTCCGTCCGTTGTCGGGTTTTTGTCTTTCGTTTTGTATTTTGTAATGTCATGCATTTCATATCATGTCATCATGTGCATTGCATTTGCATACGTGTTCGTCTCATGCATCCGAGCATTTTCCCCGTTGTCCGTTTTGCAATTTGGCGCTCCTATCTCCTCCGGTGCACCCCTCTTGTTTTCTTTCGTGTGCGGGTGTCAAACTTTCTCGGAATGGACCGAGGCTTGTCAAGTGGCCTTAATACACTACCCGGAAACTACCGGTCAAGTTTCGTGCCATTTGGAGGTTGTTTGGTACTCCAACGGTTAACCGGGCATCCGCAAAGTCCATTTGAGTGTCCAGCAAACCCCCCCTCAAAACCAGCCCAAAACCAACCAAACTCTCTTCCATGCTCTAGTTCATTCGATCACGATCGTGTGGGCGAAAACCGCACCTCATTTGGAGCCTCCTAGCTCCCTCTACCTATAAATATGTGAGCATCCCGAAATAACATTCGCAGTCCCCGAAACCCTAAAAATCTCCTCTCCGTGGGCGGATGCGTCCAGCGCCGCCGGACGAAATCGCCACCGCGCCCGCAGCCAATCCGGGGCCGCCACGTGTCCCGCCGCGCCCGTACCGCGCCGGCCCGTCGGGGCCCGACCGTGGCCCTCCCGGCCCGCAGCTCCGCCGCCCGACGCCCGCGGGCTCCCGCGCCAGTGCCCCGCCGCCCCGCGCCTCCGCGCCGCCGCCATCGCCGGCGTGAAGCCCCGGCGCCCGTGCACGCCCGCGCCCCGCCGCCCGCCGGCGCGCCTCCCCTCCTCCTCCGGCGACCGCGCCCACCTCTCCGGCCGCTCCTCCTCCTCACCGCGGCCTCCCGCCGGCGAGCGCCATCGGAGCCCTCGAGCATCTTCCCCGATCAAGATCCGTTGACCGAGGTTGACCCCGAGCCCCTGATATTTTCCAAGTTTTTGCAATTTTCCCTTCATATGCCCATGTTCATCAGTGCATAACTTCTTGCATGTAGCTCTGATTCGCGCGTGTAATATGTCAAATTGTTCGTCTCGTGATGCACTTCATTTTGTTGAATTCCACCATGTTTATTAGAGGTCATATTGATGCCCAAAACTCTGTTGGAAGAGGGCTAGTTGCTGTTATCTGCTGGTTCTTATAAGAACTTGGAGATTTGTCATTTTTGTATCTTTAATTCTGTCCATCTTATGGGCATGAGCTCTACATGTGTTTTGAAGTATGCCATGCCATCTTTCCAAGGGTGTATGCCATGTATTTTCGTGATCTCAGTGGTGACTAGCACAAGCATGCAAAGTAGGCTCCGTAATGTTTCTGATTTCAGGGACTTGGTGATTTCTCTAAGTCTTTGTCTGCTGTTATTTTGTTACAGAGAGATCCATGCGTATTTTGGAGATGTTCAGTAAGGATGTTTTGTAGCTATTGTTGTAATTGATCCATTCCTGCCCTTGTTTGCAATTATGGAGTGCCATAGCATGTCTCAATATTGCTCTACTTTTGCTATAAAATATTTCTGGCAGATTCTTAACATGATATGCAAGTTTGCCAAGCTTATTGTAGTTGATCCATACATGCCATCTTGCTGTAGGTATGCTTGGTTTGTCATGCATTGCTCTGTAGTGAGTGCATCAAGCTCAAAAGGAGGCCTACATATTATTGTTTCTGCCATGCTCTGTTTTCTGCTAAGTCTGAAACCTGATAACGAAACTTGCTATGTTCACATGCTTGCCATCATATCTTCTGGTACTTTTTGGCTTATGGTCAGTAAGGGACTTTTGTCATATGTTTGTAGTAGAACACTTCCATGCCAAGTTTTGCCATGTTTAGTTCCTGTAGAATGTTGATTTCGTGCTCTGAACATGGCTACCTGATGCTGTGTTCTGCCATGTCCAGTTTTTCACTAAGTCTGTGATCCTGTTATCTTTTGCACTTTTGCCATGCTTGTTTCAGCTTGATATGTTGTCATTTAGCCGTAGCTCAGTGTTCATCTTTTGTCAAGCATCTCCTGTAGACTACTTTCATATGCTTTGTTGCTATGTTGGAGTGATGTAGCATTGTTGCTTGTTGCATTTTAAGTGCTATCTGCTGTTAATCGCAGATTCGTGTCATTCTTGTTTTGCTTCCCATTTACAAACCGTGCATCTGTTTCCGGTGATCTTTATATCGATTTCGACCAAAATCATCTCATCTTTCCAGTGGCATGCTTGGTTTACCAAGTTACTGCCTTGTTCATCATTTTTCCTTCCGGAGCACGCATATCATATCTCGCATATCATACATGTTTTGCATCATGTTGCTTGTGCATTCCTCATGATTGATTGTGGTTCAGTTGCTTGTGTTCTTGTCTTGGATAGAGCCTGGAGACGAGTTCGTGAACGAGGAACCTGTCGAGTACGCTTACGAGGATCAAGCTTTCGACAACTTTGAGAACCTTGCAGGCAAGATGACCATCCCTCGAAATCACTTCTATCTTTGCTTTGCTAGTTGTTCGCTCTATTGCCATGCTGCGCTACCTATCACTTGCTAAATCATGTCTCCCATATTGCAATGTCAGCCTCTAACCATCCTTTCCTAGCAAACCGTTGTTTGGCTAAGTTACCGCTTTTGCTCAGCCCCTCTTATAGCATTGCTAGTTGCAGGTGAAGTTGAAGTTTGTTCCATGTTGGAACATGGATATGTTGGGATATCACAATATCTCTTATTTAATTAATGCATCTATATATTTGGTAAAGGGTGGAAGGCTCGGCCTTATGCCTGGTGTTTTGTTCCACTCTTGCCGCCCTAGTTATTGTTATACCGGGATTATGTTCCTTGAGTTGCGTTCCTTATGCGGTCGGGTGATTTATGGGACCCCCTTGACAGTTCGCCTTGAATAAAACTCCTCCAGCAAGGCCCAACCTTGGTTTTACCATTTGCTACCTAAGCCTTTTCCCCCGGGTTTTCGCGAGCCCGAGGGTCATCTTTATTTAAACCCCCCCCCCCCGGGCCAGTCCTCCTTCGAGTGTTGGTCCGAACTGAGTAGACTGCGGGGCCCCCTCCTGGAAACTCGAGGTCTGGTTTTACTCGTAGGATGTCTCATCCAGTGTGCCCTGAGAACGAGATATGTGCAGCTCCTATCGGGATTTGTGGGCGCATCGGGCGGCTTTGCTGGTCTTGTTTTACCATTGTCGAAATGTCTTGTAAACCGGGATTCCGAGACTGATCGGGTCTTTTCGGGAGAAGGTTTATCCTTCGTTGACCGTGAGAGCTTATGATGGGCTAAGTTGGGACACCCCTGCAGGGTATTGTCTTTCGAAAGTCGTGCCCGCGGTTATGAGGCAGATGGGAATTTGTTAATGTCCGGTTGTAGAGAACTTGTCACTTGACCCAATTAAAATACATCAACTGCGTGTGTGGCCGTGATGGTCTCTTCTCGGCGGAGTTCGGGAAGTGAACACGGTCTGAGTTATGTATGACGTAAGTAGGAGTTCAGGATCACTTCTTAGTCATTGCTAGATGACGTCCGTTCCTCTGCTTCTCTCCTCGCTCTCATTTGCGCATGTTAGCCACCATATATGCTTATTGCCGCTGCAGCTCCACCTTTTACACCTTCCTTTCCTATAAGCTTAAATAGTCTTGATCTCGCGGGTGTGAGATTGCTGAGTCCTCGTGACTCACAGATTCTACCAAAACAGTTGCAGGTGCCGACGATGCCAGTGCAGATGATGGGGTCGATCTCAAGTGGGAGTTCGACGAGGAACGTGGTCGTTACTATGTGTCTTTTCCTGATGATCAGCAGTGGTGCCCAGTTGGGACGATCGGGGATCTAGCATTTGGGGTTGTCTTATTTTCATCTGGATTTTGACCGTAGTCGGTCTATATGTTTGTATTTCGGATGATGTATGAATTATATTTATGTATTGTGTGAAGTGGCGATTGTAAGCCAACTCTTTATCCCATTCTTGTTCATTACATGGGATTGTGTGAAGATGACCCTTCTTGCGACAAAACCACTATGCGGTTATGCCTCTAAGTCGTGCCTCGACACATGGGAGATATAGCCGCATCGTGGGCGTTACAAGTTGGTAATCAGAGCCATCCCCGACTTAGGAGCCCCCTGCTTGATCGAATCGCTGGCGTTGTTGAGTCTAGAACAAAAATGTTTTGAGTCTTAGGATTATATATATCGGAGAGTAGGATTCTTTTTACTCCTCAGTCCCTTCGTCGCTCTGGTGAGGTCTCCTGACATAGAAGTTTTGACTATTCTCTCCTCCAATTTCACAAAAAAAAATTAGGATAACGCGGGTATCTTGGAATCGTTCCGATGGTTTTGTGACGAGAACATTGTTCTTGGTGCCTCTTGTCATTTAGGGGTTGTGGCAGTGTCCCGGGGAGTTGAGCTCCGAGGTGTTGTCGTCACAATTTTATCGTTGCAGTTCTGGAATACCTGAGTTTCGCCGACATCGAAATCTCTATTATGCAGTTGTTGGTGAGATCACCTCGACGCCACCCAGTACTGGGGCGGGAGTTCGGGAGTATTGCCATAACTTGTATAACGGATGTTTTTCGAAGGTTGAGGTAAACGATTTCCGAAGGTTTCTTGGTTATGTGTTGACGGATGGATACAGCTGGATCTAGGGATTGCTAGTTTGGGTGATATATATTTTGTGTCCCCTGTATCCCCTACACCAGATTGCATAACCAGAAAGTTTCGGGAGTTTATAAGTGGGAATTCAAGTAGCCTTAGGATATCTTTCCGACAAACGCATGATATGAGATTGGGGTTCGACGTCTAGTGGTCCGCCTGTATACGGTTGATTTTACAGTGGTCTCGTAGTGTCTTAAAGAGTCCATGGCTATGCCGACTCGGGGACGCTTCGTATGTCATGTGCACAGCCTTGTACATGATGGTGTTGTACGATTGAGCCCGTGTGGGCCCCACCACGAAAACTTCGGACGAAATATCTATCATATGTTTGTTCCGGCTTATTCTGCAAGCCAATACTTGTTTTGTTTTGTATTGTGGTATTCGAGTTGCTTCGAAATCATATGTTGATTCCATATCTTTTTCAAGTGGCTTCTCAACTTAATGGAAGTGTGATGATTTACTATGGAATTCATTCGTTCATCCTCGTTCGAATGTTTATTGTGAAGACTATATGTTGCAATTTCTATCCGTTGATTCTACTTATCTATTTGTCTTTCAAGATGCTAACGGATGTCACCCTCCTCTTCAGGATGGCTCCGCCAACGCGTCAGAATCCGGATCGCAATGAAGGGAGTCAAGCGAACCCTCCGCCACCACCTCCGCCTCCGGAGGCATGGCAAGCTATCATGGCAGCCACCAACGACAATGCTCAGATGATTCTGCAACTCTTGCAAGAACGTACTCAAGGGCAAGGCAATCAAGGCAATCAAGGTCAGGGCAACAATCAGTTTCACTTCGCTACACTCAACCAGTTTCTCGCAAATCAGCCCAAGTCTTTCAGCTACTGTGCCGAGGCCACGGATGCCGATGATTGGCTCGTGGACATCAACAAGCATTTTGAATGTAGCAATGTCAGGCCTGAGGACTATGTCAAGTTCGCTTCTTTCCAGCTCAAGGACCAAGCTGCTGATTGGTATCAACAATACAAAGATTCCAGAGGAGGTCGTGTGATCACTTGGACTGACTATTGTCGGGACTTCAAAGCGCACCACATTCCACAAAGTGTTGTTGAGAGCAAGCGTGAGGAGTTCCGCAATCTCAAGCAAGGCAACATGTCTGTGTATCAGTACAACATCCAGTTTCAGAAACTTGCTCGCTTCGCTAAACAAGACGTTCCTGATGAAAAGAGCATGATCTATCACATCAGAGGTGGCCTTAAAGAGGATCTACAGTTAGCTCTCGTTCTTATTTTGGAGATGTTCAGTAAGGATGTTTTGTAGCTATTGTTGTCATTGATCCATTCCTGCCCTTGTTTGCAATTATGGAGTGTCATAGCATGTCTCAATCTTGCTCTACTTTTGCTATAAAATATTTCTGGCAGATTCTTAACATGATATGCAATTTTGCCAAGCTTATTGTAGTTGATCCATACATGCTATGCTTTTGTTCTTGCCATGGTTAGCTTCATAAACATGCCATCTTGCTGTCGGTATGATTGGTTTGTCATGAATTGCTCTGTAGTGAGTGCATCAAGCTCACAAAGAGGCCTACATATTATTGTTTCTGCCATGCTCTGTTTTCTGCTAAGTCTGAAACCTGATAACGAAACTTGCTATGTTCACATGCTTGCCATCATATATTATGGTCCTGTTTGGCTTATGGTCAGTAAGGGACATTTGTCATATGCTTTTAGTAGAACAATTCCATGCTAAGTTTTGCCATTTTCAGTTCCTGTAGCATGTTGATTTCGTGATCTGAACATGGCTACCTGATGCTGTTTTCTGCCATGTCCAGTTTTTCACCAAGTCTGTGATCCTGTTATCTTTTGCACTTTTGCCATGCTTGTTTCAGCTTGATATGTTCTGATCTAGCCGTAGCTCAGTGTTCATCTTTTGTCAAGCATCTCCTGTAGACTACTTTCATATGCTTCGTTGCTATCTTGGAGTGATGTAGCATTGTTGCTTGTTGCATTTTAAGTGCTATCATGCTGTTAATCGTAGATTCGTGTCATTCTTGTTTTGCTTGCCATTTGCAAACCGTGCATCCGTTTCCGGTGATCTTTATATCGATTTCGACCGAAATCATCTCATCTTTCTAGTGGCATGCTTGGTTTGCCAAGTTACTGCCTTGTTCATCATTTTTCCTTCCGGAGCACGCATATGCATCACATATCATATGTTGCATATCATGCATGTTTTGCATCATGTTGCTTGTGCATTCCTCGTGATTGATTGTGGTTCCGTTGCTTGTGTTCTTGTCTTGGGTAGAGCCGGGAGATGAGTTCATGAACGAGGAACCTGTCGAGTACGCTTACGAGGATCAAGCTTTCGACAACTCTGAGAACCTTGCAGGCAAGATGACCACCCCTCGAAATCACTTCTATGTTTGCTTTGCTAGTTGTTCGCTCTATTGCCATGCTGCGCTACCTATCACTTGCTAAATCATGTCTCCCATATTGCCATGTCAGCCTCTAACCATCCTTTCCTAGAAAACCATTGTTTGGCTAAGTTACCGCTTTTGCTCAGCCCCTCTTATAGCGTTGCTAGTTGCAGGTGAAGTTGAAGTTTGTTCCATGTTGGAACATGGATATGTTGGGATATCACAATATCTCTTATTTAATTAATGCATCTATATATTTGGTAAAGGGTGGAAGGCTCGGCCTTATGCCTGGTGTTTTGTTCCACTCTTGCCGCCCTAGTTATTGTTATACCGGGATTATGTTCCTTGAGTTGCGTTCCTTACGCGGTCGGGTGATTTATGGGACCCCCTTGACAGTTCGCCTTGAATAAAACTCCTCCAGCAAGGCCCAACCTTGGTTTTACCATTTGCTACCTAAGCCTTTTCCCCCGGGTTTTCGTGAGCCCGAGGGTCATCTTTATTTTAACCCCCCCCCCCCCCGGCCAGTGCTCCTTCGAGTGTTGGTCCGAACTGAGTAGACTGCTGGGCCCCCTCCTGGAAACTCGAGGTCTGGTTTTTACTCGTAGGATGTCTCATCCGGTGTGCCCTGAGAACGAGATATGTGCAGCTCCTATCGGGATTTGTCGGCGCATCGGGCGGCTTTGCTGGTCTTGTTTTTCCATTGTCGAAATGTCTTGTAAACCGGGATTCCGAGACTGATCGGGTCTTTCCGGGAGAAGGTTTATCCTTCGTTGACCGTGAGAGCTTATGATGGGCTAAGTTGGGACACCCCTGCAGGGTATTATCTTTCGAAAGCCGTGCCCGCGGTTATGAGGCAGATGGGAATTTGTTAATGTCCGGTTGTAGAGAACTTGTCACTTGACCCAATTAAAATACATCAACTGCGTGTGTAGCCGTGATGGTCTCTTCTCGGCGGAGTCCGGGAAGTGAACACGGTCTAAGTTATGTATGACGTAAGTAGGAGTTCAGGATCACTTCTTGGTCATTGCTAGATGACGTCCGTTCCTTTGCTTCTCTCCTCGCTCTCATTTGCGCATGTTAGCCACCATATATGCTTATTGCCGCTGCAGCTCCACCTTTTACACCTTCCTTTCCTATAAGCTTAAATAGTCTTGATCTCGCGGGTGTGAGATTGCTGAGTCCTCGTGACTCACAGATTCTACCAAAACAGTTGCAGGTGCGGACGATGCTAGTGCAGATGATGGGGTCAATCTCAAGTGGGAGTTCGACGAGGAACGTGGTCGTTACTATGTGTCTTTTCCTGATGATCAGTAGTGGTGCCCAGTTGGGACGATCGGGGATCTAGCATTTGGGGTTGTCTTATTTTCATCTGGATTTTGACCGTAGTCGGTCTATATGTTTGTATTTCGGATGATGTATGAATTATATTTATGTATTGTGTGAAGTGGCGATTGTAAGCCAACTCTTTATCCCATTCTTGTTCATTACATGGGATTGTGTGAAGATGACCCTTCTTGCGACAAAACCACTATGCGGTTATGCCTCTAAGTCGTGCCTCGACACATGGGAGATATAGCCGCATCGTGGGCGTTACAAGTTGGTAATCAGAGCCATCCCCGACTTAGGAGCCCCCTGTTTGATCGAATCGCTGGCGTTGTTGAGTCTAGAACAAAAATGTTTTGAGTCTTAGGATTATATATATCGGAGAGTAGGATTCTTTTTACTCCTCAGTCCCTTCGTCGCTCTGGTGAGGTCTCCTGACGTAGAAGTTTTGACTATTCTCTCCTCCAATTTCACAAAAAAAAATTAGGATCACGCGAGTATCTTGGAATCGTTCCGATGGTTTTGTGACGAGGACATTGTTCTTGGTGCCTCTTGTCATTTAGGGGTTGTGGCAGTGTCCCGGGGAGTTGAGCTTAGAGGTGTTGTCGTCACAATTTTATCGTTGCAGTTCTGGAATACATGAGTTTCGCCGACATCGAAATCTCTTTTATGCAGTTGTTGGTGAGATCACCTCGATGCCACCCTGTACTGGGGTGGGAGTTATGCCTCTAAGTTGTGCCTCGACACGTGGGAGATATAGCCGCATCGTGGGCGTTACAGTCACCCATCCTCACACTACTCCAGCCCAAGCACGCTTAACTTTAGAGTTCTATCCAACCCCAGCGCCAGCTCACTTAATAGGCACTTGTTGATATATCAATCATATCAATCTTATTAAACCTTGTTGATGTCTAGGACTTTGTTCATGTTCATGAGTGTGATGAAATTTTAAAAAATATGTCAAACTTCCCGGTCATATTACGTATCACATTTTGAACATTTTTCCAAAAAAAATTTGAAACCAATTTTTTTTCTGTTACTAGTGGCGCACCTAGCAAATGGTGCGCCATTACTAAGTTTGAAATTTTTTCCATTTCCCCCTCTAGATCTTAAAAGCCCAATATCTTTTATTCTGTTAGGTTTTTGGGGATTCTAAAAATCTTCAACTGGGTCCCCCCGTTGAATTCGGATGTAACTTTTCGAGTAGATGATTTTTCATATAAAAAAAATTTTAATCCGAGTTCGTATGCAAAAGTTATGCCCATTTTACTAAATTCCAGAGAGATTTTGCAAATAAAGTCCAAATTCATATTTGTAAATTTTCCCAACAACTAGACCACATATCACATGGGAAACTTATTTTCTTTTATTTTTTTGACATTTCCATCATTTTCTTTTATTTTTTAAAAAACTAAAAAGGCGGTCGGGGGGGGTGCATTTGGTGAAATTTTTCCAACTTAGTAATGGCGCACCTTCACAAAGTGCGCCATTACTATGTGTACGACTTGGTCAAACCTTGGTCAAAGTTAGTAATGGCGCACTTTGCATAGGTGCGCCATTACTAAGTTTGACATAGTAATGGCGCACCTATGCAGAGTGCGCCATTACTAAGTTTGACCAAAGTTTGACCCAGTCATACACATAGTTATGGCGCACTATGTAAAGGTGCGCCATTACTATGTCAACTTAGTAATGGCGCACCTATACAAAGTGCGCCATTGCTATGTCTATGACTGGGTCAAACCTTGGTCAAACTTCGTAATGGCACACTTTTCACCTGGTGCGCCATTACTGTTTTGGTTACTAATGGCGCACCTACACATGGTGCGCCACTGCTATATAGCAGTGGCGCACCACACGTATAGTGCGCCATTAATGTCCATATTAGCTATAGCCGTTTTTCTAGTAGTGACACACGCTACTGCTAGGGTTTTCCCTAGTAGTGACCATTAGAACAAGAACGCCTCCATCCAAGGCTTATCGCCACCGCAAGGAGCCTGAAAAGCAGAAGCAGCGGCTTAAAGCCGCACAGGATATGCTCAATGACAGATGGAACGAAGTGCTAGACGCTGAGGAAAAATACGACGGTAATCGCCAAACAAAGAGCTATCCTAAACGTAAGTTGCTGCCCGAATTCGACACGAGGCTACTCCGCCTATACCGCCGAAAAACAATACGGCCGACAGGCCGGACCGACCACCTCGTGGTCGAGACAGGGCGGCTAGCAATGCCGCACACAAGGCCGCACCCCCTCCCCATAAAGGGAGGTTGCGGCTCAAGACCAGAAACACGACCTACGTGAGGACCTGGACAAAAAGGCTGGCAAAACGAAGTCCATCTATGGATCCAGGGAACGTGCTCCTACATGGGACCACGAGTATCAAACCAAATACGCCGGTCATTTACCAGTTCGGAACCAATACTGAACATCACAACCGTCGGACCCATGCCACGACACAGCCAGATACAGGGATGCCGCACACCCCTTGTGCTTCACTGATGAGGTACTAGAACACGACTTTCCAGAAGGGTTTAAACCCGTAAACATCGAGGCATATGACGGAACGACGGACCCTGCGGTTTGGATAGAAGACTTTATTCTTCACATCCACATGGCTCGCGGAGATGATCTCCACGCCATCAAATACTTACCCCTCAAGCTAAAAGGACCAGCTCGGCACTGGCTGAAAAGCCTCCCCGAAAACTCCATCGGAAGCTGGGAAGAACTTGAGGACGCTTTCCGGGCCAATTTCCAAGGGACCTATGTCCGGCCCCCGGATGCAGACGATCTAAGTCACATAATCCAACAACCCGGAGAATCAGCCCCTAAGCTTTGGAACCGGTTTCTCACTAAGAAGAACCAAATCGTCGACTGTCCGGACGCCGAAGCCTTAGCGGCCTTCAAACACAGTGTCCGGGATGAATGGCTAGCCAGACACCTTGGCTAGGAAAAGCCAAGGACAATGGCCGCCTTAACTACACTCATGACCCGCTTTTGCGCGGGCGAGGACAGCTGGTTAGCCCGTAGCAGCACCAGTGATCCCGGCACATCTGAGGTCAGGGATGGCAATGGAAAACCACGACGCAACAAAAATAAACGTCGGAACAATGAAGAAAGCCCAGACAATACAACGGTAAACGTCGGATTCAGGGGCCCTAGAGCCGGTCAACGGAAGAAGTTGTTTAAAGGCAACAAAGACGGTCCATCCAACCTGGATAAAATTCTAGACAGGCCCAGCCAGATACACGACACTCCTGATAAACCAGCCAATCATACCAATAGAGAATGTTGGGTCTTCAAGCAGGCCGGCAAACTCAACGCCGAACACAAAGGGAAGGGACCTCAGAGTGAAGATGAGGATGAACCTCGCCAGCCGAACACAGGGGGGACAGAAGAAATTTCCACCAGAGATCAAAACAGTGAACATGATCTATGTCACTCATATCCCAAAGTGGGAGCACGAACGCGCACTCTGAGATGTCTATGTCGTTGAGCCCGTTGCCCCCAAATTCAACCCATGGTCGGCCTGTCCGATCATCTTTGATCGCAGGGATCATCCGACTAGTATCCATCACGGGGGTTCGGCTGCCCTAGTGCTCGACCCCATAATCGGCGGATACCACCTCACTCGAGTCCTCATGGACGGCGGCAGCAGTCTCAATCTGATATATCAGGACACTGTCCGCAAGATGGGGATAGACCCGTCAAGAATCAAGCTAAGCAGCACTACCTTTAAAGGAGTTATACCGGGCATGGAAGCCCGCTGCATGGGCTCTCTAACATTGGATGTTGTATTCGGTTCTCCCGACAACTTTCAAAGCAAAGAACTAATCTTCGACATAGCTCCGCTCTGAAGTGGCTATCATGCACTACTCGGAAGAATGGCCTTCGCCAGTTTTAATGCAGTCCCGCATTATGCTTATCTAAAACTCAAATGCCTGGACCACATGGCGTCATTACGGTCAGCAGAAATACGGAGCGCTCTCTTCGTACAGAAGAATACACGGCGGCTCTAGCAGTCGAAGCACAAAACAGCCTATTCAAGCCAAGCAGCTCATCAGTCCTTAAGACTGCAGACACAGCTAAACTTGTCCGGCGCACACCTCAGTGTGGCAGCTCAGATAAACCTGAGCTCGATTAGCAGCTACGCCCCCACTGACCGCCCTATAAGGAGATAGCACACGTGCCATGTATACATAAATATACAATCAAAATTCCTTGGGTGGCGCCGGGGGGCACACTGCACACAAAAAGTCCATAGTTCGGCTCGACCCTATTCGGACTCCAGAAGTTATATTTCACGATTCATTAAAACAAATCATCTTTACTTACGGCCACACCAGATTCTTTTACCTGGCTTTTCCTTTTTTACAGATGGCCATCACACTATACCCTTCAAGAACACTTCACAACGGAGAAAAAGGCGCATACGTGCAGCAGGGCCCCGCATTAAGGTTTCTTTTTTAGATTACGACCCTGTGTAAACCTTTTTTATGTCTTTTTGTTTTATACTTTCCTGGCATGTAAAATGTCCAAGAAAGATATTGGCATTACCTGTAAATATACGGCTCACCGTACTAAAGTGGTTGTTATAAGAAGCATCTTGGTTCGTATTGTGTTTTGAGATTTATCCTCTCACCACCTGCGCTCTTTCCCCACGCCGGGTTGCCATACGTGCCTCGATACCAGGGTCTATCACCAGGGGCTGTATTCAGCCCGGTGTATATTGAAAAGCCCGGACACCTATAGGGAGTGTTCGGCGTCGCGAGTTTGGCCTTATATGCATCATCTCTGAATCATGTCTTTGCTCAATACTTGGGTTGCCCGGCTCCTGTGCTTACTACCTTATGTTCCGCTATATCGGCTAGGGTAGTAAAGGGAGAACTACTGCGATTGTGTCGTGGCTCATCTAGATGAACACCTCAGTAGAGAAAGCTGAAAACTGACTGTCATGATGCGGCAAGAGCTGGTCAACCACTCGATGACTCATCGGAATCTTCGCGATTCCCTCCGTGTTAAATATAGGATTGTCCTTCAGGTCACGTATGTAAACGCACCATATTCGGATAACCGCGGACATACTAGGGGCTATATAGTAGCCCCACCGTCAAACTCCTATGGCTAAGTGAAAGTGTTAAAGCTCTATAGTCTGATTGCCTAGTTCTCCGCACTAACACCTCCTTAATGGACCAAGACGTTGGGTCAAGTGTGATCAACTGCTTTTCCGAACACCCTCGCGTTATACGCTAGGGGGCTGAAGCCGACGACTGCAAACTTTCAGATTGTATATATATAAAAAAGACGGCCACACAGGAGGCACAAAAACTTTTCGGGCAAAAAGTATAAAAACATAGCCTCAAATATATCATAATATTGTTATTACAATTTTGATACACTTTACTCGAACATAATATCTTTCGAGCACTGACCCTCTATCAAGCGGGCACCTTCTAGGACATCTTCAAAGTAATGTTCTGTCATGTTAGGGTCCTTGCCTTCGGGCGGATTCTGCGCTGCAATATCGGTGGCCTTCATCTTTGCCCAATACGTTTTGACACGAGCAAGGGCCATCCGTGCACCTTCTATGCACGTTGATCGCTTAACAGCGTCGATACACGGCACCGCATCAATAAGTTACCGTACCAAACTGAAATAACTATTTGGAATGGGCTCAGTCGGCCACAGTCGGGCTATGACGTCCTTCATGGCAGCTCCGGACATCTTGTGGAGCTCGGCCAATTGGGCCATTTGTTCATTCAACAGCGTACGCTTTGGCGTGTCAAATTGCGACAAGAATAGTTTTTCTGTCGCATGTCCTTCTTGTGCGTGGAAAAACTAATTCGCATCGGCAACACTCTTCGGCAGGTCCATAAAGGCGTTTGGAGAACTCCAGAGTTGATTAAGCGGAGCATACTTCGGATCGCTAAACTTAGTTTGCAATAAAAAGGGCTTACCAGCCGCGATCTCCACAGCTTGTCAGATCTCCTCTCGAGCTGCTCTAGACTCAGACCGGGCCTCCTTCGCCTCTTGTATGGCTTTGTCAAGATCAGCAACTTTGGCTTTGTTATCTTTTTCAAGAACTTGGCATCGGCTAGTGGCATCATTCAGTTCAGTGCCATAGAAGATATTCTCTCCTCGCACAGACGCCGAGCAGTCTGCTCGGCCTTTATTCGGCAGCTACCTTTTCGGCAGCTGCATTACTAATCCTGGCTTGCTCCTTGGCCCGGGCAAGTTCATCCCGAAGGGTCTCAACTGCGGCAGCACTATCTGCAGTTATGCATATACAAATTTTCGGTATCACGCTCATTTCATAATGCTAGCTTGTACTGAGTGCCCCAGAGACATACCTTGCGCCTCGTCGAGCCGCCTGTTAATAAGCGTGATGTCATCATCCGCTACATCAACTTTCTGCTTCAGATGTGCTTCCTCTGTAGCTTGGGCAGTTGCCACGGATGTAACAGCCTGTGTTTCAATTAGTCTGATCATTTCCTGGGCATATATTTTTGATCCTCTGATCGCCTCGCTTTGGATGTCAACCAGAGTCTCAGGCGCTACTATCTATACACAGGTGCAATTTGCATTTATAATATAATTGAAGTTACACTACCTACCTCGAAGCCTCTTAGTAGGCTCGTAAAGGCTTCATTCAATCCGCTTTTCCCGGACCGAACTCTTTCAACCACCGTACCCATCAAGGTACGATATTTCTCTGATACGGACGCATGTTGCAACATGTCCATCAAAGTATCCGGCGCCTCCGGATCTGGAACAGGTTGCGTCGTCCCTCGGACATTGGATAGTCCGGGACTTTTGTTGTTCCCCGTAGGGGCCGCACACCCCGGACCCTGGGCGGCCGAAGTGTTACCTTCGGCCCCGGTCTTCACTGCCCCTTGTGCCACTCGTTGATCGGGAAAGATCCTCTGGGACAACACCTCGGCATCGTCTGCCTTATCAGGCAGGGGATCTATGGAGGCGTCTCACTCTCCATCATCTCCGGAAGAAGATCCCCCGAATAGGAGGACTGTTGAGGAGGGCTACATGCCGGACTGCAAACATGTGTTTAAAATGTTACCCTTACAGCCTGGAAAGAACGGGATATGTTTAAAACACCCTGGTTCACTTACGATCCGGCTAAGGGCCTATCTTTAAGGAGTGACTGCGTGTCAGCGTCATTCCCTGATTGGGATATCTTCCCCCGCATAGAAGCTTCTCTCTTCAAGTCTTCGGAGGCGGTCCGCTTCCTCCCATGAGGAGAAGGGATGTCAGCTTGCCCTTCCCTTTCACTTTTGGAAGTGGAAGTTCCAATCTCCCTGGACAAATTGCCTGGTGTGCCTCCAGAATGAAGGCCACCTTGGGCCTCTTCGCTCTCCTCCTTATCTTCCCCCGCCGGCACTTGATATGGTGCCGGAGCCAGCATCCTTGTTAACACTGGATTGGCAGAGTCTTCGGGAAGTGGAGCCGAACACCTGATTCTCTCGGCCTTCTTCAGCCAGCCCTGGCCGAGTAGAGTTTTATCCGTACAATGTTATGTGTAATTTGACTAAACTGTGTTCGGGAGTTAAATGCTTACCGGAGTATCCGGATGATTGCAGTCAAGGCTGAGGTCCTCTGTAGTATCCGGCCACTTTTTCATGCGCCGAAGAATAAATTCCACATCCCTCTGAGCATTGTGCCAGAGAAGTGCTGAAGGGTCTGTGGACCTTCCGGATTGAACTCCCACATACGGAGAGGACGCCGCTGGCACGGAAGGATCCGGCGAATTAGCATTACTTGGATTACATTGGTGAGACCGGTGCCCTTTTTAATGAGGCTCTGAATGCGACTTTGCAACGTCAGCACTTCATCAATAGATCCCCATTCTAGCCCCTTGTTAATCCACGAGGCAAGCTGTAAAGGAGGGCCAGATCGAAATGCAGGTGTAGCTGCCCACTTTTTACCACGGGGTCCGGTAATATAAAACCACTCCCATTGCCATAAGTCAGAAGATTCTGCGAAAGAGCCCTTTGGCCAAGGAGAAGTGGTAAGTTTGCTTATTGAAGCGCCTCCGCACTCCGCTTGTTTCCCGTCGATCACCTTCGGTGTCACGTTGAAGGTCTTAAGCCATAAGCCGAAGTGTGGAGAAATAAGGAGGAATGCCTCGCATGTGATGATAAAAGCCGAGGTGTGAAGGAAGGAGTCTGGAGCTAGATCATTAAAATCCATCCCATAATAAAACATGAGCCCTCGAACAAAGGGATTAATAGCAAACCCAAGCCGCCGGAGGAAATGAGAGATAAACATGACCCTCTCATTGGATCTGGGAGTAGGAATAACCTGCCCTTGAGCAGGAAGCCTGTGGAGGATTTTCGCAGTCAAGTATCTTGCCTCCCTGAGCTTCAAAATATCCTCCTCTTTGACAAAAGAGGCCATCCACCGGCCTTGAAGGTTGGGTCCGGACATGGTTGGAAGCTCGAAGCAACTGGATTGACCCTTGGGTGTTGGAACTTGAGGTGGGAGGTGAAGGAAAGAACTAGCATGGAAGAAAAAGGACCGGCCTTAGCCCCTTTATAAAGGCGACGAAGATCAAGCGTTTCCTCCGCGGTCTTAAAACATGCCTATTCCCAAGGAATCATGCCAACAGAATGGTTGGGTTACCCACGCCCGTGTTGATGAAAATCCCGCAATAAGGGGACACGATCTCTGCTTTGACAAGACGTGCCAATAAAACTGCCTCCCGAAACATGGAGTGGCAGGCTCGGAAACGATTCAAAATAATGGTCGGGTGATGATGTAATGTCGTGCTACCAAAATTGTCAACGGATTGGACTCGTGAAATATTATACTCTCTACGGTTGTGTGTGGAACTTTGTTTTGCAGAGCCGGACACAATTCTTCTGTTCGAAATCTACTTTGAAGTATTCGGAGAAGGAACCTGCCTTGCAATGCCGAAGACAATCTGCGCGCCGGACTCATCGTCATTGAAGCCTGGTTCAGGGGCTACTGAGGGAGTCCTGGACTAAGGGGTCCTCGGACAGACGGACTATATACTTTGGCCGGACTGTTGGGCTATGAAGATACAAGATAGAAGACTTCTTCCCGTGTCCGGATGGGACTCTCCTTTGCGTGGAAGGCAAGCTTGGCGATTCGGATATGTAGATTCCTTTCCCTGTAACCGACTTTGTGTAACCCTAGCCCCCTCTGGTGTCTACATAAACCGGAGCGTTTAGACTTCCAGGGTTTAGCCACAACAATCCTAATCTCATCGGCTAGGCTTCTAGGGTTTAGCCACTACGATCTCGTGGTAGATCAACTCTTGTAATACTCATATTCATCAAGATTAATCAAGCAGGAAGTAGGGTATTACCTCCATAGAGAGGGCCCGAACCTGGGTAAATATTGTGTCCCCCGCCTCCTGTTACCATTAGCCTTAGACGCACAGTTCGGGACGCCCTACCCAAGATCCGCCGGTTTTGACACCGACACACTCTACTACGGAGTAATTTATTGCATGGCTGGTGGACCCCCCATGCTGGCTGTCCCACACGTCGGCGAAAGTGAGTAGCAAGGTTCCCGACGACCGTCGAGGAGGATTCGCATGGTAGAGCGAGTCCACTATTTTTTCTGAAGAAGAAAAATGATTACAGCAAGCGTTTCCACTCTTACGACGGAGGAGTGCGAAACACGATAGCCACTTGAACATACACAGTGCTCCTACTATTAGGCATGTGCAGTGGTTCATACGTCAGGACTACATAATCTTGTTGCTAGTGTAGTAAGATATGACGATAACAAATGATGTTGTGCGCATGTCAACTATATGAACAGTAATGTAACATAGTACCGCTTTTTGACTGTCTCGTCGAGAATGAACGGTGAGATCAATGTTAACAGAACTAGGTCTAGAGCACACGAAGAGTACGGTGCTGCAGTACTCCACGAAACATGAACCCTATGAAGCACGACTCAGTGTTAGGCAGGGTGTATGAAGGGTGCACGGGATGGGAGAAAAAGTTCCCTTCTCGACCCACTTTTGGGTATTTTGTAGAGTGCATGGAGGGTGCATGAGTCCACACTAGTAGGTTAACACAAATACACGAAGAGGGAACAACTATATTGAGATGAGAATGCAACCAAACACACCCACATGCTTTGTGCTACAGTGACTGATCTGCATCGTGTGAGTTTGATCGAACGGTCATGTTGCGCCGAGACATGGACATGCCCATGCAGAGGACGCCTAAACACCACCGAAGTCCCTCTGCTTCTCGAGGTGCACAACGTTGGTGATGCAGGGTGCAACGGCCAGCAGAGCCCGCTCCCAATCAACGGGAGCCAGCTCGTGAAAGACGGCGTCCAATGGCACAAATGGATTCCGGTGACGGAGCCCTGAGAGGACTCGCCCGGCAACGGCGACGGCAGCCCGCAACCCCTCCTTGTGCAGCTCCGCCCCCACCTTCGCACGGAGATGGCTCAGCTCCTCGGAGATATAGGTGAAGAAGGAGACCAGGTCAGAAAGTCGCAGCTCGTTTAAGTCGACGGGGTGGTCGAACGAGTTTAGCCCGATGGCCGGCATGGTCGTGCTGGCACGACGGTAGGCATCACGCAGCCGCAACACGTGCGTGGCAACTTGGTCCACCAAGTGGCTAAGGCGATCCTGGACCTCGTCACGATCGGCCCGCTCGCGCTCCAGCCGGCTCCCCTCATGGCCTATCGTATCTCCCGCTTTCTGCAACAACGCCGCCGACGCCTCGAGCATCTTTCTGGTGGATGCCTGCCGCTTTTGAAGCTCCGTGAACTTCCGCACATAATGGAGGTGTCCTCCCTGAGTATGCACCGTTGAGAAAGTTCTTCGTGCTGAGACACCACGTGATGATCGGGTGTGATAGGCTCTACGTTCAAATACAACGGGTGCAAAACAGTTGCACACGCAGAATACTCAGGTTAAACTTGACGAGCCTAGCATATGCAGATATGGCCTCGGAGCACTGAGATCTAAAGATAGAGCGTGAATCATATAGTAGATATGATCAACATAGTGATGTTCACGATTGATACTAGTCCATCTCACGTGATGATCGGACATGGTCTAGTTGATATGGATCACGTGATCACTTAGAGGATTAGAGGGATGTCTATCTAAGTGGGAGTTCTTAAGTAATATGATTAATTGAACTTAAATTTATCATGAACTTAGTACCTGATAGTATCTTGCTTGTCTATGTTGCTGTAGATAGATGGCACGTGTTGTTGTTCCATTGAATTTTAATGTGTTCCTTGAGAAAACTATGTTGAAAGATGTTAGTAGCAATGATGCGGATTGGATCCGTGATCTGAGGATTATCCTCATTGCTGCACAGAAGAATTATGTCCTTGATGCACCGCTAGGTGATAGACCTATTGCAGGAGCAGATGCAAACATTATGAACGTTTGGCTAGCTCAATATGATGACTACTTGATAGTTTAGTGCACCATGCTTAACGGCTTAGAATCAGGACTTCAAAGACATTTTGAACGTCATGGATCATATGAGATGTTCCAGGAATTGAAGTTAATATTTCAAGCAAATACCCGAGTTGAGAGATATGAAGTCTCCAACAAGTTCTATAGCTAAAACATGGAGGATAATAGCTCAACTAGTGAGCATGTGCTCAGAATGTCTGGGTACTACAATCACTTGAATCAAGTGGGAGTTAATCTTCCAGATAAGATAGTGATTGACAGAGTTCTCTAGTCACCATCACCAAGTTACTAGAACTTCGTGATGAACTATAGTATGCAAGGGATGACGAAAATGATTCCCGAGCTCTTCGTGATGTTGAAATCGACGAAGGTAGAAATCAAGAAAGAGCATCAAGTGTCGATGATTGACAAGACCACTAGTTCCAAGAAAAGGGCAAAGGGAAGAAGGGGAACTTCAAGAAGAACGGCAAGCAAGTTGTTGCTCAAGTGAAGAAGCCCAAGTCTGGACCTAAGCCTGAAACTGAGTGCTTCTACTACAAAGGAAATGGTCACTGGAAGCAGAAATGCCCTGAATATTTGGTGGATAAGAAGGATGGCAAAGTGAACAAGGGTATATTTGATATACAGGTTATTGATGTGTACCTTACTAGTGTTTATAGTAACCCCTGGGTATTTGATACTTGTTCAGTTGCTAAGATTAGTAACTCAAAACAGGAGTTACAGAATAAACAGAGACTAGTTGAGGTTGAAGTGACGATGTGTGTTGGAAGTGGTTCCAAGATTGATATGATCATCATCGCACATTTCGTATATTTTCGAGATTAGTGTTAAACCAAAATAAATGTTATTTGGCGTTTCTGTTGAGCATTAATATGATTTGATCATGTTTATTGCAATACGGTTATTCATTTAAAGTCAGAGAATAATTGTTGTTCTGTTTACATGAATAAAACCTTCGATGGTCATACACCCAATGAAAATAGTTTGTTGGATCTCGATCGTAATGATACACATATTCATCATATTGATGCCAAAAGATGCAAAGTTGATAATGATAGTGCAACTTATTTGTGGCACTGCCGTTTGGGTCATATCGGTGTAAAGCGCATTAAGAAACTCCATAAAGATGGATTTTTGGAATCACTTGGTTATGAATCATTTGATGCTTGCGAACCGTGCCTTTTGGGCAAGATGTCTAAAACTCCGTTCTCTGGAACAATGGAACGAGCTACTGACTTGTTGGAAATAATACATACCAATGTATGCAGTCCAATGAGTGTTGATGCTAGTGGCGGGTATCGTTATTTTCTAACCTTCACAGATGATTTGAGCAGATATGAGTATATCTACTTAATGAAGCACAAGTCTGAAACATTTGAAAAGTTCAAAGAATTTCAGAGTGAAGTTGAAAATCATCGTAACAAGAAAATAAAGTTTCTACGATCTGATCATGGAGGAGAATATTTGACTTACGAGTTTGGTCTTCATTTGAAACAATGCGGAATAGTTTCGCAACTCACGCCACCTGGAACACCACAGCGTAATGGTGTGTCCGAACGTCGTAATCGTACTTTACTAGAGATGGTGCGATCTATGATGTCTCTTACTGATTTACCGCTATCGTTTTGGGGTTATGCTCTAGTGACTGCTGCATTCACGTTAAATAGGGCACCATCTAAATCCGTTGAGACCACGCCTTATGAACTATGGTTTGGCAAGAAACCAAAGTTGTCGTTTCTTAAAGTTTGGGGCTGCGATGCTTATGTGAAAAACCTTCAACCTGATAAGCTCGAACCCAAATCGGAGAAATGTGTCTTCATAGGATACACAAAAGAGACTGTTGGGTACACTTTCTATCACAGATCCGAAGGCAAGACTTTTGTTGCTAAATTTGGATCCTTTCTAGAAAAGGAGTTTCTCTCGAAAGAAGTGAGTGGGAGGAAAGTAGAACTTGATGAGGTAACTGTACCTACTCCCTTATTGGAAAGTAGTTCATCACAGAAACCGGTTTTTGTGACATCTACACAAATTAGTGAGGAAGCTAATGATGATGATCATGAAACTTCAGATCAAGTTGCTACTGAACCTCGTAGGTCAACCAGAGTAAGATCCGCACCAGAGTGGTACGGTAATCCTGTTCTGGAAGTCATGTTACTAGACCATGACGAACCTACGAACTATGAGGAAGCAATGATCAGCCCAGATTCCGCAAAATGGCTTGAGGCCATGAAATCTGAGATGGGATCCATGTATGAGAACAAAGTGTGGACTTTGGTTGACTTCCCCGATGATCGGCAAGCCATCGAGAATAAATGAATTTTCAAGAAGAAGACAGACGCTGACGGTAATGTTACTGTCTACAAAGCTCGACTTGTTGCGAAAGCTTTTCGACAAGTTCAAGGAGTTGACTACGATGAGACCTTCTCACCCGTAGCGATGCTTAAGTCCGTCCGAATCATGTTAGCAATTGCCGCATATTATGATTATGAAATTTGGCAAATGGATGTAAAGACTGCATTCCTGAATGGATTTCTAGAAGAAGAGTTGTATATGATGCAACCTGAAGGTTTTATCGATCCAAAGGGCGCTAACAAAGTGTGTAAGCTCCAGCGATCCATTTATGGACTGGTGCAAGCATCTCGGAGTTGGAATAAATGTTTTGATAGTGTGATCAAAGCATACGGTTTTATACAGACTTTTGGAGAAGCCTGTATTTACAAGAAAGTGAGTGGGAGCTCTGTAGCATTTCTGATATTATATGTGGATGACATTTTGTTGATTGGAAATGATATAGAATTTCTGGATAGCATAAAGGGATATTTGAACAAGAGATTTTCAATGAAAGACCTCGGTGAAGCTGCTTATATATTGGGCATTAAGATCTATAGAGATAGATCAAGACGCTTAATTGGACTTTCACAAAGTACATACCTTGACAAAGTTTTGAAGAAGTTCAAAGTGGATCAAGCAAAGAAAGGGTTCTTCCCTGTGTGACAAGGTGTGAAGTTGAGTAAGACTCAATGCCCGACCAGTGCATAAGATAGAGAGAAGATGAAAGATGTTCCCTATGCTTCAGCCATAGGCTCTATCATGTATGCAATGTTGTGTACCAGACCTGATGTGTGCCTTGCTATTAGTTTAGCAGGGAGGTACCAAAGTAATCCAGGAGTGGATCACTGGACAGCGGTCAAGAACATCCTGAAATACCTGAAAAGGACTAAGGATATGTTTCTCGTTTATGGAGGTGACAAAGAGCTCATCGTAAATGGTTACGTTGATGCAAGCTTTGACACTGATCCAGACGATTCTAAATCGCAAACCGGATACGTGTTTATATTGAACGGTGGAGCTGTCAGTTGGAGCAGTTCTAAACAAAGCGTCGTGGCGGGATCTACGTGTGAAGCGGAGTACATAGCTGCTTCGCAAGCAGCGAATGAAGGAGTCTGGATGAAGGAGTTCATATCCGATTTAGGTGTCATACCTAGTGCAACGGGTCCAATGAAAATCTTTTGTGACAATACTGGTGCAATTGCCATAGCAAAGGAATCCAGATTTCACAAGAGAACCAAGCACATCAAGAGACGCTTCAACTCCATCCGGGATCAAGTCCAGGTGGGAGACATAGAGATTTGCAAGATACATACAGATCTGAATGTTGCAGACCTGTTGACTAAGCCTCTTCCACGAGCAAAACATGATCAGCACCAAGGCTCCATGGGTGTTAGAATCATTACTGTATAAACTAGATTACTGACTCTAGTAAACCTTTTGAGTGTTGGTCACATAGCAATGTGAACTATGGGTGTTAATCACATGGTGATGTGAACTATTGTTGTTAAATCACATGGCGATGTGAGCTAGATTATTAACTCTAGTGCAAGTGGGAGACTGCAGGAAATATGCCCTAGAGGCAATAATAAAGTTATTATTTATTTCCTTATTTCATGATAAATGTTTATTATTCATGCTAGAATTGTATTAACCGGAAACATGATACATGTGTGAATACATAGACAAACAGAGTGTCACTAGTATGCCTCTACTTGACTAGCTCGTTGATCAAAGATGGTTATGTTTCCTAGCCATAGACATGAGTTGTCATTTGTTTAACGGGATCATATCATTAGGAGAATGATGTGATTGACTTGACCCATTCCGTTAGCTTAGCACTTGATCGTTTAGTATTCTGCTATTGCTTTCTTCATGACTTATACATGTTCCTATGACTATGAGATTATGCAACTCCCGTTTACCGGAGGAACACTTTGTGTGCTACCAAACGTCACAACGTAACTGGGTGATTATAAAGGTGCTCTACAGGTGTCTCCGAAGGTACTTGTTGGGTTGGCGTATTTCGAGATTAGGATTTGTCACTCCGATTGTCAGAGAGGTATCTCTGGGCCCACTCAGTAATGCACATCACTATAAGCCTTGCAAGCATTGTAACTAATGAGTTAGTTGCGGGATGATGTATTACGGAACGAGTAAAGAGACTTGCCGGTAACGAGATTGAACTAGGTATTGAGATACCGACGATCGAATCTCGGACAAGTAACATACCGATGACAAAGGGAACAACATATGTTGTTATGCAGTTTGACCGATAAAGATCTTCGTAGAATATGTAGGAGCCAATATGAGCATCCAGGTTCCGCTATTGGTTATTGACCGGACACGTGTCTCAGTCATGTCTACATAGTTCTCGAACCCGTAGGGTCCGCACGCTTAAAGTTCGGTGACGATTTATATTATGAGTTATGTGTTTTGATGTATCGAAGGTAGTTCAGAGTCCCGGATGAGATCGGGGACATGACAAGGAGTCTCGAAATGGTCGAGACGTAAAGATTATATTCGGACATAGGAAAGGTTCCGAGTGATTTGGGTATTTTTCGGAGTACCGGAGAGTTACGGGAATTCGCCGGGGAGTATATGGGCCTTATTGGGCTTTACTGGAAAGAGAGAGGGGAGGCTGGGCGCCCCCCCAAGGCCTAGTCCAAATTGGACTAGGGGGAGGGGTTGCGCCCCCTCCTTCCTTCTCTTCTCTTTTCCCTTTCCTTACTCCTATTACTTGGAAGGGGGTGGGGAATCCTACTCCCGGTGGGAGTATTACTCCTCTAGGGCGCGCCATAGGAGGGCCGGCCCTCCCCCCTCCTCCACTCCTTTATATACGGGGGCAGGGGGCACCTCTAGACACACAAGTTGATCTATTGATCTATTCCAGTCGTGTGCGGTGCCCCCTCCACCATATTCCACCCCGGTCATATCGTAGCGGTGCTTAGGCGAAGCCCTGCGTGGGTAGCAACATCATCACCGTCATCACGCTGTCGTGCTGACAGAACTCTCCCGTGAAGCTCTGCTGGATCGGAGTTCGTGGGACGTCATCGAGCTAAACGTGTGCTGAACTCGGAGGTGCCGTGCGTTCGGTACTTGGATCGGTCGGATCGTGAAGACGTACGACTACATCAACCGCGTTGTCATAACACTTCCGCTTTCGGTCTACGAGGGTACGTGGACAACACTCTCCCCTCACGTTGCTATGCATCACCATGATCCTGTGTGTGCATAGGAAATTTTTTGAAATTACTACGTTCCCCAACAGTACCATAGGAAACTTTCCAATTCCTATGTTTTTCCTTCGCTTTTCCTTTCAAGCACTGGCGATTCTAGTAGGCAGGCTTGAGCAAGGAAAAGCCTACACTCAAAAAATGTTTTTGTGCTACTTCTATTACTCTGGACCCAGGCCACTGCCCTACTAGCTCAACTCTCAGGCCCATCGACAAATGCACAGCTCAAATGCGCAGAGATAAATAATGATGGCATTCAAGAGAGTCCATCACGGATAGCTAAGTTGCCTAGTACCTCACTGCTTGTCATATAGTAGGATAAAATAATCATATTTCACGTTACTACGTGTGCTCAGTTTACAATATATATAACATGTAGAGTAAAAAAGAGATGCAACAAGTGTACAACCTCTTTGGCGAAGCCATGCTGATCTCAGTGTGATTGGGTTGGTCGGTGAGGATGCTCTGGCTGACTTGGCTGTCGGAGGAGGGGAAGAAGATCTTAGGCGTCTGGAGATGGAGCCCGGGGTACTGCTCCGCTGTGATGGAGGGTTTCATCGTTGGAGCAGCTCCGGTGAGTTGTACGACGCCGAGGCTGAAGCAGGACAAGAGAGACAACGTTAACCTGAGTGGAATTCTAATAGCATCTCCAATAGATGACGTAAAATACATAACCACAAAGTGCTAGATGTAAAATACATCAGCCACTCATCTCTGAACTTAACTGTCGAAACTGAATTTAACTGTCGAAACTGAACTTAACTGTGGAAACTGAATTTTTCTGTCGAAACTGAATTGTACTGTCGAAACTGAACGCACTAGTAGCAGAAAAGCAGTAGTAGCAGCGCGTGCGAGAGCCGGGGCAGCTGGTCGTGTAGCAGCATCAGGTGAGACTACACGTCAGTCGACTGACTTTTTCATCTCTGGTCAGTCGATTTTCTAGCCGTTGGATACAAAATCAAGGGCTTGCACACCGGCCAAATAGCCGCCGCTCGCTGCCCGCGGCCGGCGGTGCGCCGCCTCGCCCGCCCCGAAACCACTCCCCACTGCTGGTCCGCCGCCGCCCCGGCCATCCCTCTAGGCCCCCCCGTGATGAGATTTTTCTCCGGCGATCCCCACGCCACCGCCCCACCACCGCTGGTGACCATCGCCCCCACCCTGAACCCTAAGATAGATAGTGGGGTACCTCTCCGGCAAGCCCCCCTTCCCGCTGCGGCTGGTTCTTCCTTAACTCCGGCGAGCCCCCCACCCCCTGAAAATCGACTGACCCAAAAGTCCATTCAGTCGACTGAAGTGTAGCTAAATCGGAGCAGCATCGCAAGCAAGAGCAAGAGCGAGAGCAGCAGCGTGAGCAAGAGCAAGAGCAATAGCAATAGCAGACCAAGCAGGGGACCGAGAGCAAGAGCAGAGCAGTAGCATGAGCGAGAGCTAAAGCAGCAGCAGCTCCTACTGATGTGGACATCGCCGCCGAGGGAGTGACGTCATGGAGGAAGTGGCCGGCGACGCCGCCATGGATGGAGCCGCACTGTGTCGGCTCGGGACCGAGCGCCGGCAGCACCGTGAGATCAAATCAAGAAGAAAATGCGACGATTAGTGTACAACCTCTTTGGTGGCGCTGATTAGGCCTCAGCTTCATCCGAGGAAACGGTGATGATGATGCTCTTCTAGTGGTGTAGGTGAAGACGGCGGTCTGGGAATGGAGGTGGCGCGAAAGACGAGGGGAACGTCGGGGCAGCTCCTTGGAGGTGGAGGACGGGGTGGCTGAACCGGCGGGACGACGAGATAGACGACGGATCCTCATCCGATACGGTGGATGAGGGACGTCAAGGTATTGTTGTGGACGACGTCCTCGGGGAAGAGGCTCCGGCTAGGTGGCGGACGGAGGAGGGTGTGGGGCTTCGCGGGTATTCGCGGCCTCGGTGTACAAATGGGTGGGCGGATGGGATGGGAGTGGGGAACCATGTCTTAGGGACGCGCTTGTCCGAAATGTGGGGTAAGTTACGGAAGTACCCCCACCGATTTGAGCTAGGCGGTTCTTTCGGTTCAGGTGTATCACGGGCATTTCACGTGTCGGGATTTCACAGGAGGTGGGATCTTTCGCGCGCGTTGTAATTTTGGAATAGCAAGGCGCAGGTTGAGATGGAGGGAGTTGTCGAAGCACAATGAGACAAAGATATATCTTAAATATTTCGGGGTAACAAGGCGCGGGTTGAAGAGGCGGGAGTTTTGCAACACGATAGACAGAGACGCTAGCTTGAATTTGGCATAACAAGGCGCGGCTTGAAATTTCGGGAGAACAAGCTTAACGTGTATCCAAAAAAAGACAATTCGCACCTCATCACTAGAGAGAGCCATGTCATGTTTTACTATATTACTAGAAATGTATTCAAATACAACAAAAAAACTAAAAAAACGGGACAACAAACATAACGTGTACAGTACCAAAACAATTTGCACTTTCCTCAACAATAAAAAAACAATGTGTGTTGTCTAGCATATGGACTAAATTTGAGTACATTTTCCTAGTTTGAATGGGATTGTACTCGGGTTAGTTGTACAACCATCTAAATATTATCTTCACAACACATGACATGAATATAGGAAGTAAATTCCTATATAAATACGAACTACATGTACATACAATCTCAAATTCAAATATATGTATCCATTTTATGTTGAATTCAAATCATAGTACATGTATGCTCTAGCTAGAAGTTCAGAATCTAAACCATGTATGATATACTACGTACAATGTGTTTAACAAGCACAACACACACACAAACACCATTTAGACTAGTAAGGTACACGTGCATTGCACGCATGAGATTTGGCAACCAAATTATGAATAAATACCACATTACAGCATGTAAGCTTTGAGTCATATATGCATGATGTAGATATTCGTTTAATTCTTATAGTTCATTTCATTCAAAATCATCTAGTTTTTATAAGAAAGCTAATCTATTTTAAGATTCATGGAATTGTGCGTTGTAAGGCATAAAGTAAAAACAAATAATGGCAAATCATGTAGAAAAACAGTTGGGCAATTCTGATACGGAAGATTCTAGAACAAAGAAGAAGTGCTTGTGTTTTGAGGTTTGTGCATTATGCTTAAGTTCAACCATGGAGTCTTCTAGATTGTACATGTGGCAAAATCTGGTGGAATCTGGATGATATCCAACGGCCAGTAGTGCTCAAATCTGCCATCTCTGCACCATCGGATTGGCCTCATCCAATGACCATCTTTCAAAGTTAAAGTTATCTGCACACTATATACAAAATATAAAATATAAAGTATAAAATATATATAGGGTACTTACGCAGGAACTCGCCATCCTTCTGGGGGATGACATGCAAGTCACTTGCCTGGCCAGGAGCTTGGTGGCCTCCGGTGAAGGCGCCAACAAACTCGTGGCACAGATCCGACCAGGAAGACATGGAATCCACTGGCAGGTGCATCAACCACGACATGAGGTTGGGCTTAAGCGCCAACGGAAAGTAGTTGGCTAGCACCTTGTCGTCGCGAGCCCCGGCGGCTTGCATCGTGATGGTGTAGATGCTGAGGAACTCCAACGGGTGAGTCTTGTCATTGTACTTTTCCCCAACATCAGGCTTGAACGTGCGGTGGGAGGGCCACTGGAACTGCCGCAGCTCTCGGGTAAAGGCTGGACAACCCACCTCGTAAGGCAGGTCGCCGGGGCCCCCCGGCGCCGGGTGGTCCATAGTAGGCCCCGCACGCCAATCTGACGGATGGCGCGTCTCCCGCCGTCGCTCGATGGTGGTTCGAGCGTCTTCTTGAGCTCGCTTCCGAAGGACTTGGCGTTGGTCGCGGCGGGCTCGCGGGTCGGACGATGCCGTAGAAACATCATCGCGAGCATCGGCCCGGTGAGCCAGCGGCTGCTGTCGCGGCCGTGGCGGAGGAGAGTGCACCGCGCTCACGGCATCCCCGGTCCTCCCACCGCCGGCACGCGTCAGCTCGACAGAACGCCGACACGAGGGTCCCACTGGGAGTGGCTCATCTTTGTTGGCGGAGCTAACAAGGCTTCGAATGGTGGCTCTCCACTCGTCGAGCTTCTCCGCGGCAGGCGGGAAGTCGAGGAGCAATTGTACGCGTGCCAACGCTTCTGCTGGCGTGGGTGGCGGCGAAAGCTGCATGGACCATGACGCGCTCCGACTTCTAACCACGTTAGAAGGAGCTCTATCATGGCCCTGCGGTCGCGCGCCGCTTTCCGCCAGCGTCCCGGTGCACACGCTGGCCCGATGCGTCCTGAGAGTGATGCAAAGGGCTCTTCCCGCGGCGGCGCCCGGGGGCACCGACGTCGCGGTGTTGCTCATCGCGCGCGGCCTGGGAAGGCTGCGGCGCGGGCGCCGACGGGGGCATCCGGGATGTCGCTGCGCCGCCCGTGGGCAGCACAGCCCCGTCCCCGGGCCCAGCGGCGTGTGGCTCGTCGTCTTGGACCCGGACAACGCCGCTCCCTTGGCCCCGATCTCCAGAGTGTCGTTGACGCTCGCGGGCTGCGCCTCCGGCGCCATCCGTGGGCACCCCGTCGCCCGCCTGTGCTGGTGCGGACGGGCCGGCCCCGGACAACCCGATAGCAGTGATCCCCTTCTTCTTGGGGGCCATGGTGATGATGAAGTCGATATGCTAACTTCCAAACCAGATTTTTCATAGATCGCGCCCCCTACCTGGCGCGCCAAAGATGTCGGGAGAGCGACACCTATGGGATCACGAGGATCCCTTCTACGGTTGGCAGGCGCGGGGCTGTGCAAAGAGCGGGTTTGGGAGATCAACACGGGGGAATTTTATCCAGGTCCGGGCCGCAAGCGATGCGTAATACCCTACTCCTACTGGTTTGTGTTTATCTGGTATTCTTGGACTAGCTACAAAGCGTGCAGGGTCCAAAAAGTCCGAATCCTTCCTCAGTACGCCTCGGGCCTCCTTTTATAGTCAAAGCGGTCACCACAGTGGCACACAGGAGGTGGAAAGTATGTACTGTACACAAGTATATCCCTGGCATCGTAGGACAAAACGCATTTAATGCGCCGCCGACGTGCCCTCTCACTTTATCGGGGACGGCAAGGAAGCTCGTCCCGTCCGTCGCCGCTTCGCCTTGCTCCGACGCGCATCTAGGCTGACGAGGCGTGCAGTGCGCTGGCTGGCTGGCTGCTGAGTTGGTGCGGTGGCAGAGTCTTCACGAAGATCTGCATGCCACCACGCAGGTGCTTGCTGAGTTGGCCTGGAAGCTGCACGTCACCACGCAGGTGCCTGACTTGTTGGCGGGCCGACTGCTGTGTTGGAACGGCGGTGGAGCCTTGGCAGGTGTGGGCCTGGCTGCGGCCCCGTAGATGTCCCCGGCAAGAGTCTTGCCGGGGTCTCGCAGGTGTCCCCGGCAAGGGTCTTGCCGGGGTCTCGCAGGTGTCCCCGGCAAGGGTCTTGCTGGGGGTCTTGTGAGCGTCCCCGGCAAGGATCTCGCCGGGGGTTTCCGTCTCTGGTTCTCATCTAGCCTTGTATGTTCTTGGTCTTCACAAAGATCTGCATGCCACCATGCAGGCGCCTCCCGAGCCTTGGTTCCAACGTCGTTGATGGTGTTGGAACTCTTAGGCTCAAGGGTGGCAGCCTCGCTGGTGTTGGGTAAGTTGACCCGGCAAGGCTCTTGCCGGGGCTATGTAAGCTGCCCCGGCAAGGCTCTTGCCGGGGAAAGCCCACCTTGTCCCTTTGCTCCTCGCGCCTCTAGCTTGGCGCTGCTCTGGTTGTCTTGTGTCTTCGCTTCCTCTGCCCCGCCAAGCGTGGCCGCAGGCGTGGCTACAACTGCCCACGAACAAGTAAAGGGGTACAGAAGGCCCCTACTTTTGTACACCGACAGGAGCCCCCAGGCCTGGGCCACACATAAGCGCAGAGCGTTGTTGGGCCAGGCCCAGAACGGTGCGCGGGCATGTGTGGCAAAGTCTTTACTACGGTAATTCCCTCGCCAGTTGCGCTTCCCTACGATCTACGTTCAATGCTGACGTGAGGGTCGTGCGTGGAGCGGTTGCAGCATGCTTGCGTCACGTCGTGGCGGATAGTAAAGAGGCGGCTCACGCCTTCCCCATAAAAGAGGAAAACACAGGGGCGCGGCTCATTTACTAAGTGGACTCGGGTCGTGGCCTTCAAGGCACCCGCGCCCCACGATCACGGGGTGGAAAACAGTCGCTTCACTTGTCTTCTCAATCCTGGCCCGCTCGCCACGTGTCCTTCATGCCCCAAGGAGGGTAGGTGGTGGACGCGAAGGGCACAGGCCTTAATGCTGAGGCGTGAAACCGGGTCGTCGCTGATTGGAGCAGCGGGTCGATCCCGATTCCCTGCGCCCCTGGCGGTCGGATTGGTTAAGTAGGGCGGCCGTCCTTAGATTGGGGAGGCCGAGCCCCGGCCCCGACCCTTTATAAGAAGGGGAGGGGGATGGCATCCTTCAATCCTTCAACATTCATCTCCTTTCATCTTGACTCCTTCCTTCCCTTCGCCATGGCAAGGGGGTGTGCCGACGCTCCAATGGCAGGGACGAGGGTCTCCGCTCGACAGCGCGCCCCTCCTCTCCAGGTGCTCATGGTGGTGGAGCCCGCCGTGAGAGGAAGAGGGAGGGGGCGAGGCCGAGGCCGCCGTGGCCTCGGGGGAGAGGAGGACGGGGCAACGCACCGGCCGCGCCTCCGCCAGCGGCTCTTCCCCCAATGGAAGGCCATGTCGGAGACCAGCCCCGCGAATTCTTCATCAAGCTGCACAAGCCAGTGTGCGGTCACCTCCGTCTCCCCACTCCGTTCGCTCGGGAGATGGAGCTCGACCCGCCACAGGCCTTGAGGCTGCATATGAGGGGCTACGGGAATGGCAGTATGCGGGTCGATGTCGATTTCCCCACCCCTCATGTCATGTATCTCCGCTGCGGGTGGAAGACCTTCGCGCGAGCCCATAGCCCGTTGGAGGGGCCCGTTCTCCACTTCGCATTGACGGAGAGCAGCCTGCTTTCCGTCAAGGTCTTTGGGCGCTCGGGAACTCGCCTAAGGTTTATGCGTGGAGAGCTCTACTGACGACGAAACCTCCTCCTCGAGCAAGAGTGACAAGGAGGACAGCGACAACGACGACGAGGGGGTCAAGCGGGAGGACGCCGATTCCGACTCCAACTGACCGCATCCTGCCGAGGGCCTTCCTCTTCAAGCTCTCCATCGGTGCATTCCCCGTCGCTCCCTTTTTGCCTTCACCTGCCGCACCTAGGAGGAAAGGGGCAAGAACGGAGATCATGGGGCACATATCTTTGTTTTAAATTGTAGGCACTTGCCAAATCTTAATTTCTAGAAAATGTAATCTCCCGAGCCCATGCTTGTGTCCTGTAACCTCTGTTCTTGCATCAGCATGTTAATGAAAAAGTGTAGCCTTGCCGGGAACCCGTGCACGCGTACGTTCGTGCAGAGGCGAAATGCCTCCTTAGTGTAAATAAACGAGTCCTCCCGGCAAGCCGCCTTGCCGGCGCCCTTTGCGCCTACCGGAGAATCATATCTGCCGGTTTATAGACAAAGGGTCCAGCCCCCCGTCCATCTCCTTTTAGCAAGGGATACTGCGACCACTCCGACCGAAGCAGCGCTCGGGCGGGAAATGGGAGCACCCGAGTTTTTAAAGAAGAGGGGTGAGGTTTCCTAATGCACAAGTCATAAGTTATAGACACGAATGGGCAAGAGGTAAACTTTATCTGTTTGGTTTGTCGGGGATCGCCGTGCCAGGCGGTCTTCTCAACTTCTTGCCGGAGCTGGGTCCTTGGTGGGATCGCGCGTCCTTGCCGTGGATGGAAACAAGAGAGGGCAAGAGCATGGAACCTCGGTGGTCCACTAACATTTATTGGAATCAAAAAGCAGTACAATACCCTGGACAAGCATGCATATATGTGTACACATAAACATGGAAATCGACAGGAAACTATACATACTAAGGGATTCCTTTCCCTGACTGCGCAAAGGGTCTGCGCCTGGCTTTGTACATAGGGTTACATGCCTTGCCGGCAAGGCTAGTACAAAACGGGGGTTGTCGGGGCTCCCGGCAACCGCGCCTTAGGGGTAAAACTTGTGAAGATGTTCAATATTCCAGGAATTACTCACCGGAATGCCATCTTCAGTCTCCAGGCGGACTGCGCCGGGCCTGGTGACTCGTATTACCCGATAAGGGCCTTCCCACTTTGGCGTCAACTTGTTTGAATTCTTGGCGGATTGAATCTGCCGAAGAACAAGGTCGCCTTCCTCAAGGCTTCGGGCGTGAACCTTGCAGCTATGATAGCGGCGCAAGGCTTGCTGGTAGCGAGCGGGTCGCACAGCAGCCCGAAGGCGATCTCCCTCAAGGAGCATCGCATCCTCTTGGCACAACTGCTCTTGCTCAAGCTCATCATAAGCGAGCATTCGAGGTGACCCGTATATGAGTTCCGTGGGGAGAACTGCTTCCGCCCCGTATACCAGGGCAAAGGGTGTCTGGCTAGTGGCTTGATTTGGCGTCGTTCTGATCGACCAAAGAACCGGTGGCAACTCATCAATCCAGCGCCTTCCGCACTTGTGCAGCTTGTCAAAAGTTCTGGTCTTGAGGCCCTGCAGCACTTCTGCATTCTCCCTCTTAGCCTGGCCGTTACTTCTGGGATGAGCAACAGAAGCAAAACAGACCTTGCCGCCAAGGTCTTGAATGTACTGCATGAAGGTGCGGCTTCTGAACTGTGTGCCGTTGTCGGTGATGACCCTATTGCGCACACCAAATCGGCAGACTAGCCCCTCGAAGAACTTGACAGCTGACTGTGCCATCACCTTTCTCACCGGCTCCACTTCCGGACACTTTGTGAACTTGTCGATTGCGACATACAAGTAATCAATGCCCCCAACGGCACGGGGAAAAGGGCCCAGTATATCGAGCCCCTAGACCGAAAATGGCCAGGAAAGAGGGATGGTCTGAAGAGCTTGAGCCGGTTGATGAAGCTTCTTTGAATGGAACTGGCACGCTTCACACTCGGTTACTAGTGCAGTCGCATCCTGGAGAGCGGTGGGCCAGAAGAAACCTTGCCAGAATGCCTTGCCGGCAAGGGCTCTCGACCCTATGTGGGAGCCACACATGCCTCCATGTATCTCTGCCAACAGCCTCAGTCCGTCTTCCCGAGGAATGCACTTCAACTTCACGCCGTTCGGTCTCCTTCTGTATAGGGCATCATCCACAAACTGGTACATGCTGGACCGACGTGCTACTTTCTCTGCTTCTTCCTGCTCCTCGGGGAGCTCTCCTGTTTGGAGGAAACGGATGGTGGGCTGCGCCCATGCCGGAGCCTGGGGCTCGACGACAAGGACTAAAGGCACATCTTCGGCCGTAAGGGCAGCTACCTCTACGGCTAGGGCTTGAGGCCTTCCGGGGGTTGCTGCTCTCCACCTCTCCGGCAAGCTTGGGGCACCCGGCAACGTCCTTGCTGGCGGCTCCTGGGAGCTCAGTGGGAAAGTACTTCCCGGGGCCCGCCTTCCTTCGTTTGCTCTGTCCTGCTGATGGTTCAATGGATGGCTGAGTTAATTGAAGCACAAAGGTACCTGGTTCCACAGGCAACTTGAGGGCAGCGCATTTTGACAGGTCGTCAGCAATGCCATTCTCCGCTCGGGGAACATGCTCTGCTTGCAATCCGTCAAAGCGCTCTTCCAACTTTCTCACTTCATCCACATAGGCCTCCATCAACGGGCTCTGGTAATCCTTGTTCACTTGCTTGATGACGAGCTGCGAATCGCCTCTGATGATGAGCTTCCGAATTCCGAGGTCTGCCGCGATCCTGAGATCGGCAAGCAATCCCTCATACTCCGCCGTGTTGTTCGTTGATTTTTCCCGGGGAAAGTGCATTTGGATTACGTACTTGAGGCGCTCTCTGGTGGGTGCGACGAGTAGTACGCCGGCACCAGCACCTTGGAGTGAGAAAGCTCCATCAAAGTACATAATCCACTCACTGCTCATCTCCTTGCCGGGAAGGGTGGTCTCTTGAATCTCCTCGCCGGGCGTTGCGTCCATTCTGCTATGAACTCTGCCAAGGCTCGGCTCTTGATTGTCGAAGTACTTTCAAACTTGAGACCAAAGCTTGAAAATTCCAAGGCCCACTCCACAATCCTCCCGGTTGCATCCGGGTTGTGCAGGATTCGTCGCAATGGGAGGCGGGTGACGACGGTGATCTCATGTGCTTGGAAATAGTGGTGCAGCTTTCTCGAGGCCATGAGGAGGCCGAAAAGTAGCTTCTGCATACCAGAATATCTTGATCTAGCCCCCTGCAGGAGGGAACTGACAAAATAAACCGGGTGCTACACCACCTTCTTCTTCTGTTCCACTTCGCCCATCTGCGCAGACTCTGCCTTGCCGGGGCCGGGCCTTGCCGGGGAGGACTCCGGCCCACCATCCGACGGCTCCGCTGCTACTGCTGCTTCTTCCTCAAGTTCCCTCTACGCCACCAGCGCAGCACTAACCACTTGATTCGTTACTGCTAAGTATAGCAGCAACGGCTCTTGTGGTTTAGGCGTGACTAGTATTGGCGTGGAGGAGAGGTACCTCTTCAAATCTTGCGGCACTGCCTCTGCCTCCGGAGTCCACTTTACTAGACCCACCTTTTTCAAAACTTTGAAAAAGGGGAGGGCGTGCTCAGCAGATTTGGAGATGAACCTACTCAGGGCAGCAACGCAGCCAGCGAGCCTACAGACGTCTTTGACCCATTTTGGCGCCTCAATCTGCTCAATTGCCTTGATCTTGTCGGGATTTGCTTTGATTCCGCGTTGAGACACAAAGAACCCAAGAAGTTTGCCGGAGGGGACACCGACACGCACTTCTCTGGGTTGAGCTTGAGGTTGATCTTGTGCAGATTTGCAAATGTTTTTCTAGATCTTGCACGAGCGTGGCCCTGTCCTTGGTTTTGACCACTATGTCATCCATATAAGCTTCCATATTTCTATGTAGCTGGGGCTCAAAACCAATTTGGACCGCTCGGGAAAACGTCGAACCAGCGCTCTTCAACCCGAAAGGCATTCGTACAAAACAGTACATACCACATGGGGTGATGAACATGGTCTTTTCTTCGTCTTCCTTCACCATGAAGATCTGGTGGTACCCTGAATAGGTGTCGAGGAATGACAGCAGGTCACACCCGGCAGTGGAGTCCACAATCTGGTCGATGCGTGGCAGAGGGAAACGATCCTTTGGACAGGCTTTATTGATATCTGTGTAGTCAATACACAGCCTCCATTTCCCATTTGCCTTACGCACCACCACTGGATTGGCCAACCACATGGGGTGGAGCACTCCTCTAACCAGGCCTGCCGCCTCCAACTTCCTTATCTCCACGATGATGAACTCTTGTCGCTCCAAAGCTTGCTTCCTGACCTTCTGCTTGACGGGCCGCGCATGAGGACAGATAGCAAGATCGTGCTCAATCACCTCCCTGGGAACGCCGGGGATGTTGGATGCTTGCCATGCAAACACATCAACATTCGCCCGCAGGAAGGCGACGAGCGCGCTTTCCTATTTGCTGTCGAGGGTGGAGCTTATAGTAAAAGCCCCGCCCGTGCCTTCCTCCTTGACAGACACCTTCTTGGTTTCTAGTGGTGCAGCCTTGGATTTCTTGCTCTTGCCGGTGGAGCTCTCTGGCACGTCCACGACGGGAGCGCTACACTCCAAAGAGGTGCGCTTGCCGGAGTGGGTGCCGGAGGTCTTGCTGGAAGAGGTCTCACTGGAAGGGGTCTTGCTGGCAGAGGTCTGGGTCTTGCCGGCAGAGGTCTTGCCAGCCTTCTTCCTTCCTGGGGCTTCAGCGGCAGGATCAAGTGTCTTGGCGGCAACTGCTGCAACTGCCTCTCGGTAGAGTTGTTCGGCGCAGATGAGCGCGTCTTTCTTGTCAGAGGGGACGGTGATGATGGTCAGCGGCCCCGGCATCTTCAATGTGTTGTAGGCGTAGTGTGACGCCGCCATGAACTTGGTCAGCGCTAGGCGGCCAAGGATCCCATTGTACGGCAAGGGATCTCGGCGACATCGAAAACGATCTTCTCCGTCCTATAGTTCAGCTCGCCCCCAAACGTAACGGGCAGCGTGATTTTATCTTTTGGCTGGCTCCTTCCCGAGTTGATCCCTTGAAACATGCACTATAAAAAAATACACTTCCGTGATGATACGTGTTTGTCACAGTAGGTCACGTTTTTTGTCATGCATGTACATGCATGACAAATTTATGACAGAATCAAGATAGTCATACCTATGCTGTCGTAGAAGTGTTCCATGACATTACCAAAATTATCATCACAGAAGTGTCCACTTCCATGACGATAAATCGCGCGTCACAGAAGTGCTTTCGTCAAGGGTGACCGACACATGGCATCCACCGTAACGGAACGCCGTTAAGTTATCGGGTCCGGTTTTGGATCCGATAACCCGTTAACAGCCCCGACCAATGGGGATTTTCCACGTGTAAAATCATCATTGGCTGGAGGAAACACATGTCGGCTCACCGTTGGGACAGATGTCATCCACTCATTGGACCCAAAGCGCCTATGATACGTTGACACGTGGCACGGCCCAACAGAGGCCCATTCCTATGAAAAGGCCGGCCCATTTGACTTGGTCAAAAGGTGGCGGGCCGGCCCACGGCAAGCCTGTTAACGGCCTGTTCGCATATAGCCCATTTACAGCCCACTAACCCAGGGCCCGTTTACGGCCTATCCGAATTAGGCCCTGTAGCGTCATCTGGGTTGTCCAATATAATTCCAGCCTGTTTTAACTTCCGGCCCATGTATGGCCCATGACGTATTTTGGCCCATATGAGTCCCTTTGTAACTCTTGGCCCATTAATGGCCCGTGGTGAAACCGGCCCATAATGAACATTGTATCGCTTTATACCCATTAGCGGCCCATTATTCCATTGGGTCGTTTCTAGCCCGTGTTACCTTTCGGCCTTCTGAGGGCCCATTTATTCTTGGGCTCATTTCCAGCATTCAGTTACTTACGGCCCGTTACCGGCCTTTTTTGCTTGTGGGCCAAATTCAACCCATGGATACAGTCGGCCCGTTTGTGGCCCGTTAATCTGTTGGGCCATTTTCATAGCATCATCAAATACGGCCTATTAACGGCCCGTTATGGTCAGCCCATAAAATGTACGATTTCCACTCTAGCCCGTTTATGACCCCTTATACAGCCCGTACAAGGCCCATAGATGAGACGGCCCATAGAAGGCCCATGGATCCTACGGGACGTAGAAGGCCCATTGACCCGACGGCCCATAGAAGGCCCATTAATCCTACGGCCCATAGAAGGCCCATGGATCCGCTGGCCCATAGAAGGCCCATGGATATGACAGCCGATAGAAGGCCCACGGATCCGACAGCCCATAGAAGGCCCACGAATCCGACGGCCATAGAAGGCCATGGATCGTCCGTCGTGTAGATGGCCCATGGATCGTATGGCCTGTGGAGGGCCATGGTCACTACAACGTTTGGGCGAGTTGGCCCCCGTTTGAACGATATAGCATATTCAAAGAATTATCCTACTCTATACTATCACCTGTAAAAAACATACACTATACAATAAAGAGACTAAGGCATAGAAACGTAGAATAATCCTACACTATACAATAAAGAAATTATAGCCGATTATACCCACTGGGCATTATGGTTCGGCACCAGTGATAATAAAGCAACACAAACAGCAAATTACATACACTGGGAAAATACAGCTCATACATCATGGACGCACATCAACATAACTTACCATTTGAACTATAATCTCTTCAGAAAATAGGATTGGTCGGATTTAGATAGCACAAATTTCAGTCTGCAAAATCTCCAATTCCTTTGTTGTTACCTTAGTGTCTTGTTTCAGTTTTTTTTGACTCCTACATCTAATACCTGCATGTCCAGTCTCAACTTGTTGATTGTACGTTCAGAATCATGTACACGTTGTCTTGCCGCCTCTAGTTGATGCTCGAGAACATCAGCACATTCCAATTCCAATCCATAATCATTTGGTAACGGCCATGCCGCACTGCTCACATATCTTTGTGTTGATGTCACTTCATCCTGAAATGTTTCTGTAAGTACACATGACTAGGGCAAAAATATAGTTACAATAGTGAAGCGAGCAAGACAGACTATTTTTTACATGGCAAAACAGGACTAAGAATAATGTTACACGTCATGAAGCATAAGCAGGTGATATTTTAAAAATTATAAAAAAAGGTAGTCTGTGCAGCCTGCATACAGAAATCTCTCTTAGCTCACCAGAGGAGCATGATGTTGGGGCCCAATCCAAAACACAGACAAGTTACAAATTTAGACAGCACGTTGCGTAGAAGTAAGCAAGCAGTTGGCCATTCTGTAGCTCAATTAAAGTCTTAGGGAGCATAATGAACAGCAGAGGATTTCATACAAACATACTACAGCAAGCAAAACTATGCAATCATTAGCCTAGTATAAACTAGATTGTGAGCCTCATTCAATAATAGTTGGTTAATAGACTTCAAAGCTTCATGCACACTTTGGCAGAGTAATTAAATGGTAAGGCCTTTAATTATGTCAACTAATAGTTATACAAGTACCCAACATCAGGCATCATTCTTTGGGCATCTCATTAACTGAGGACAAATAAAGCAATTGAAAAGAGAAAATTAACTATGCCTGAAACAAACAAGGAATTGAACTGTTGAGTTGGATACAGTGACTTACCTTAATAGGTTGAAGAGGCTCAGCGCAGCTCCTACTTCTCTTGCAAGGCTCCTTCCTAACATCTTGTACTTGGAAATCCTCAATCTTATCTTCATTGCACCCCCTCTGCAAGGTGACACAAACTAGTTACTCGTCTTCTTGGAAGATAAATATGCATACTTTCCAGTCTGTGAACACAAAAGGATGAGATTGTAACAAAACAACACCACATAATGAAACATGCCGCATCTCTTGCACTTGCACACAATGGAATGAGCATTTACTATGTCTGCACTATGTAAAAACTAGGCATACCTTTGAACTGTATCTCCAGGTACTCTTGGAGAGCCTACTTTAGTGTACAGCCGAACCTTTATGTCACCTATGAGTTAGAAAAGGCCCCACTACAGCAGCCCTTAGTGTTTAAATTGTTGACAAGCTCTGTTAGAGTGTTAGGTCAAGAACAACAAGTAATCAAAGCAAACAGTCCTAGTATGGCTGGCTGATGCAAACAAGCAATTGAACAGATGTGTGAGCAAATCTTACATATCAAGAAAAGAAGCAAAGAAGGAGGCTTAAAGACCATCACTTGACTGACCAGATTTAAGGGGCATTTAAACATCATGTGCAACGTATGAACTAACATAAACATTGCATATTCCAGATTCTACAATGGAATGCACATGTATTAGGTTATGCCATGTATGATGATGCCTAAATGTACCTATAGCAGGCAGGAGTGATTCATCATTGCACGCACAATTGAATTGCAGGTTAAGGGCCAGTTCTATTCTGCCTTTTCAGGGCTTATTGTGAAAATAAGCCATAAAAGATGTAAAGAAGTCATTTTTGAGTTATGGGCTTGGGCTTAACTAATTTCGCTTTGGAGGGGGGGTGTTTTGGGTAGAACCCCACTAAAAATTCAAGGGAAGGGGAATAGTAAAATGACTCTATTGTCTGCCTATATTACACTCAAAATGCAACTAGTGACGCCTGTGTCACACCTCACCCTCAAGTAAAAACAAACACGCAAGCGTTCATTGCCCTGCCCGCTTGCATCTCCTCTCCCCTTCCCTCTACCTCGATCCCCTGCGTGTAGCACTAGGGTTCCTCCAGCAAGCCGTCGCCACTGGTCCCATCTGGCCTGGTCCTCGATGATGCTCTGTCCAGCTAGGCTACATGGCCGGCGGGTAGGGGCAAATCTCCCTGGCTGCTCCTCCCTCTGGTGCCACCCCTCATTCTCATGGTCTCCAGCAGCTGCTCCACTGTGGTTCGTCCAACGCACTACTCTGGAGGGCGCTGCACAACTACGGCCGATGCCACACTGCGGCAGAAGGCACCTTATTCCCCCACCCCACCTGCCAGGCCATGGCCTTGAGGTGCTGTTGAAGGATGAGCTCATCCAACAAGGTGAGGATCTCCTCTGATTTTTTGCCAAATTTTCATTCTGATCCACTATACGATGAATTGCTATGAGTTGCTTCTGCTGCTGCTATATGATACATTGCTATGAGCTGCTCCTGCTGCTGCTATATGATGAATTGCTATGAGCTGTTGCTATTATATGATGAATTGCTATGAGCGGCTGCTGCTGCTATATGATGAATTGCTATGAGCTGCTGCTGCTATATGATGAATTGCTATGAGCGGCTGCTGCTGCTATATGATGAATTGCTATGAGCTGCTGCTGCTATATGATGAGTTGCTATAAGCTGCTCCTGC